>NC_142010.1:95504810-95669810 GCF_049901735.1 Notechis scutatus | reverse complement strand
TTGAGAGCAGCTAGGGCTGGTTGTAAGTTAAGTTGAAGCTTAACCCAACTTAAGACAGGATCAAGAGTAGAGGAGTTTTTGGAGTAGAAGAACATGAAATGTGAAACTTAAAACTTTATTATGACGAAAGACCAGCATAGAGCAATACAATAAAAAGGTTTTTCAATCACACGATGGAGAAACATACAAAACTAGTGGTCAAGGTTCTGAACCCAACCAATGCAGCACTTTGAGACTTTCAGCTTTTTCAAAGAGCTGTTTTATTGAATACATCACTTTGACATTAATGAAAATAAAATTAGCTCTAAATGTTTCCTGCGGTTTCAGTACAATTAAAGAATATATAATTCCTTCCCTCGTGGTCACAGGTCCAATTAAGTGTTCAGGGATCTCTTTGGCAACTCCTCTCAGTTTCTGGCCAGCACCTTTTGAGATGACCTTGGTTCTCAAGGAATGATCTGTTGTTGTCTGGTCTGGCATTCCAGACTTCCCCCTCTCACACTGTGTGGCAAGCTGGAAAATAGAAAGGTGAAGTTGACATTATTGAAGAAAATGTCTTCACATCCCAGGAGAACACAATAATTCTGGATTTTTCTTTTAATATTTCCCCTCTAGGAAGGATGCTGCAACTTGGCAGTATCCCTGAGTAACCAATTCTGTGAAGTATGAGGCAGATTGTGGAAGGTGCTTTATGCTGATCCACTGGCAATTTAGGAGCTCTGCCTAAAATAGTTTGGCACTTCAAATTCATAATACATTATTTATTTATTTAGTGATATATCCCTTTTGAACTACTTTTTAGTACAAAAAAACTCATCCAATAGGAGCTATATACTAGTTATTTGACAGCATCACAGCCTTAGATGAAAAAAGAAATTTCAACCAGTAAGTGAAAATTAAAAGCCAGACTCTGGTCTCTATTATTTCACACCTGATTTGAGGCATAATTATGTATTAGAAATAAATCAAGACACCTGAAACACTGCCCTAAGGAATTTGAAATGGATTTCTTTCAGGGAAGCAAACGTGAGGAAAGATTCAGGTTTGGCTCCATAGGTACGTTAAACCAAAGATTTAGTTTGGAATAATTTAAGGGGTTTTGGAAGGAAACTTTCTCCTCTCGTCTTGTAGAGATGCAGGATGATTGCTCAGCTCTTTTGTACATTCAAGGTTACATCAGTGCCATGTGCACTTGGGCTACTTGAGTCATGAAATAGCAGTATATAGTGCATGAAGCTTGTACAAAGTGAACCTTGTTAATATGCCTGAAGTAGTTTGTAGCAGGGATACTTAATTTTTCAGTCTCCCACCTTTCAAAGTCATAATTAAATTAGAAAAAAAATGTGGATAATAAAACAGATGCAAAAAACTAAAACCTTTTGTTGTAAATGCTTCAGAATAGATACAAACAAGAACTAGAAAAACTATTTCAACATTTCCTTGAATATTTTTTAACCTGAACTTTTATTATCAGGGACTGAATAAGAGGTATATGTATGAGAGAATTCCATTGTGTTATATTCAGCTGCCATCATATAGCATATGGACCAGCTATTTAATGAGTTGAATCATAACCTTAAAAGATTTCAACTTGAATGAAGTACCAGACATTTTCATTTAGAGGACCAAAAGGAGGATGGGGAATCTCATAATATGAATGAATGCATAATACATAAATAAGGAGTTAAATATAATGGTGGTGGTGAACAACGTAACAAGCACAGGGCTAAAATTCCAGTTTTAACCCATACCGATAAATAATAAATCTATCTATAAGCCTGATTTAATTTCCGAGCCCCAGCACCAGGAAAAAATTCAGGTCTTTTCTAACCTGACAAAATGCTAGAAGGGTTGGAGCATTATAAACCTTTTTTCATGAGGCAAGTACTGTGACAGTGAAAACACAACTTCCAGGATCCTCAAGGAGGCATTTTCTGATGAATGGAACTGATAGAAAGTTAAAGCAAGCCAATCCTTCCAACAGTTTTTTTGAGGTGGCCATAAATGACTGCAAAGACTGGTATCCTGGCTGCATGTAATGTAGGGTTTTCTAGAGATTACAACCAGCACTGTGTACTGAACTGCAGATTGTAGAACTGGGGAGTCACAAGGTCATCAAATGATCAGACCCAAGCTCCCTCTGCCATTATATTCTAGATCAGGTGCAGCTTCCAAATGTTGTTCAAAGGCAGCCTCACAAAGATCATGTTGCCAAAGGCCTGAGGTATTGGGTTAGAGTCCCCCAGACCAGGAAGGGATACAGTTCAACATTGTCTAGGGAAACATTCAATGATAAAGATGAAATGTTACTGCATCTGAAAAACCTCCAAATTCACAGCCAGTCAGGACAGAACTAAAGCCTGTTCTGAAACCACTGAACACAAAGATAGAGTCTCAAATCACAACTCATTTAGTGTAGGCCAGTCATTATAATTGTGTATCCTCAGCACTGATTAATACCTTGCCCAGGGTTGATGGATGAACTCCCACAGCTTCATAAAGATGTTAAAGAGAAATGGGAAGAGAGTGGAGCCCTGGGGAACCTGGCAACACAATATAGGAACTTGAATATTCAGCTCACCTTCCCTTTTCTCTAAAATCAGCTGCTGGCAAACATGAACACTTACCAATCAAAGCTTATTTGTAAAGCATTGTCCTCAAGCTGTTTTCTTTGTTGACAACTGCTTCTTAACTTTTATAGAGTGTTTTGCTAAAAGCATGCCCAGGCAAAACCAAAAAGAACTGAAATTTTGGTGATTCAAAAAGAATATATTCATACTTTTGAAATACTTTTACATCCTGACAACTGTTGCTGAAAAAGAAAAAGCAATTTAACCACTGTCTCTTTTATTGAAACTGGGTGCTCTGTTTTCAGGTCACAGATTTTTTTTTCTAAAGTTGGTAACAGAAACAATCTTTGAATATGAGCAATAATTTATTTGGCAGCTATGAGCGAAAACACAAATTAAACAGCTACAATTGGAGAATGTTAAGCATGGGTGCATAAATAATCTAACTTTTTAAAATAGACAGGAGAAAGTAGATTAACAAATCTCCCATTGATCCACTGGGTGCTAATGCCATGAACAAAATTCAGATAAAAATATCAATAAAATAGGATTATAGCAAGAAGTGTTAAAACCTGGTTATTCACTTATATACAGGAGTCTCTGTGGTTAAACTGGGAGAAGACTAAAAGACAATGTTATTTGAAAATTCCAGTCTGGCTATCGATTATTGAAGCATTTTCTTATCCTATAATATATAAAAAGGAACAAACAGTTAGATATGGTGAAATATTGAATGAAAAGGGTGAACTTAAATCTATGCAAAAATTAGAGGAACAAGGTATAAAGATGAATCAGTTTTCATATGCGCAAATACATTCAAGGTATGATAAAGATTCCAAAACAGAAGGTTTCTATGATAAATTGACTGATTTAGATAAGATTTTGACAGGTACTGATGAAAAGGTGATTAAAAAATTATATGGATATTTATTAGAAATTAAACTAGAAGAAGAACAAGTTAAAGAAATTATGATTGCTTGGGGGAAGAATTTTGGATATGGGATTGATCTAGAGAAATGGCAAAAATTGTGGTCTCAAAATTATAACATGACAATGTCAACAGCATATAAAGAAAATTTGTATAAGATGTTTTATAGGTGGCATTTCCCCCCGACAAGAATAGCAAGATAGTTCAAGAACAAATCTGAAAAATGTTGGAAATGTCATCAGACACCTGGCTCATATTACCACATGTGGTGGACTTGTATGGACGCTAAAAAATATTGGACTAAAATCCACACGTGGTTGGAAAAAAATGACAAAAAAGCATATAGACTTGAAACGAGATATTTTTATTGGGAATTTTACCTGAAATATATAGTAAAGAATTGAAATACCTGATTGTAAATGTATTAACAGTGGCTAGGATTGTATTTGCCAAAAACTGGAAAAATGAGAAAATACCATTACAGGAGGAAATCATTAAGAAAATATTGGAATGTGCTGAAATGAGTAGATTGACATTTGAAATCAGAGAACAAGATGATAAACAATTTTATAAAATTTGGGATCTATTCTATCAATGGTTAGACAATAAAACATGGTAATGAAATATGTAGATTCTTAGAAAATAATAAATATATGAAGATGTATTCTTTTCTTATTATATCTACAAAATGATTGTAGGATAGATTTGAGATGATAATATGAACTGTCATAAAACAAGTTAAGTAAAATATGGATTATTTCGTAAAACATGAATGAATAAAAGTATAGTCAAATGATTGATTAATAATTATATTAATGTATTTAATATTTGATTGAAAATATGAGAATATATACAATGTAATTGTAATTGAAGACTACGAGATGGAAGCACAAAACAGTTTGCAAACCAACCGACACACTGTATGTATATATATATATGGAAGATGGCTTGATGCTTTTATGTTTTGTTTGTCTATGTTTGTCTTAAAAACCAATACAAATTTAAAAAAAACTGGTTATTCACTACAGAAAAGTAAGAAAACAATAATAGTATGTCAAAAAGTAGGAATCTCTTCCACTCATTTGAAGAATAAGGGAGACAGGATTAGACTTCCAGAAGTTGTTGCAGGAAAGATATGTTTTTAATATACTTTAAAATATACTTGTGTACATATCTGTGGGTCAACACTCTTTCTGTAAAAAATGGCATAGATGAAACAGAATCTGAAACTGGGAAGGAAATACTGATTATTCCCACAACCTCATGTTTTTCTACAACCAGCATTTACTCCAGTGTAATACTGCACCATCTGTGTGATCTTTCATAGGAAACATATCACACACACACACACACACACACACACACACACACACTATCCTGCATTTGAGTTTTGTGGGTTCTCTTTGTAGGCTTCCCAAAAGTTTCTAATTGGCCCCTGGGAAAAACCTGGTCCCCGACTACATGAGTCTTTTATTGTGTTGCTTTCTTGTGGGTAACTGAATTAATTATACTTTTTCAGATGACAACTTCACAAGTATTCCTCAAATGTTTATACAAAGAGTTACTCTGCTGAATCACAATGAACTTTAATGGTTCCATTGGTTTTCAACTTTGATATGGAAGACAAGATCTACAGGGACCAAACTATTGTTGAAAGGTGTCAAAATGCCTTTCTTTTGAGGATTCGATTTTCCCGCTGGGAGAGCTCTGGCGCAAGGATATTGACAGCTGCTTGAAAGCTGGAACTTTTTCTTTCTTTCAGGAAGGCGGGGGACAGCGAGAAGTCTGCGTTCCTGGGCTAGCTAGCTTCTTATGGTAAGTCCCTGGTTTTTTATACCCTTTTCTCCCTTTGTAAGTTGATTTTATGTGAATGTTTGTATTTGTGCTTAATGTTTCAAATCCTGTTTGAGTTTGTCTTTATTCCTGCCGGAGGGCAAACTCCGTGGGGTGTGGAAGGCAAACTCCGCGGGGTGGCTAGATTGTATTATTGGTTTTCTCTAATCTCTTTTAGCTTTAAGATAGTTTTTCATATTTGTTCTGTGGCAATCTCCTGTCTGTCCCTTTTGTAATTTATATTTTGTGTCTTTTGTCTGTTTGTTTTGCTTATTTGGTATGTCCTGTGTTTGTAAGGGTTTTCTAAATTATCTTTTTGTTTCCTTTTCTTATTTGTCTAGTTTTCTTAATTACTTAGGCTTTTGTGTATAGGGATTCTTTAATACTTTTTATTTTATTCCTTTTCCTATGTAAGTTTGTTTTCTGGCTGACCTGATGTTCCCCTTGGGCTTTTCCTATTTTTTTGTGACACTACTGTCTTTGTGAAGTTCCCTTTCCACACTATCATGGTGATACAGTGCAGGAATCATGAAAAGAAAAGTGCAAGTGCTTTGATTCCCCTAGACAATGACTAATTAGATCCCCATAGTATTAAATTAAAAGGACAATAGATGGATGTTAAAGACAGCTAGGATGTTAATGTAGAATTTCTACCAAAACATTGTCTTGCAAATTATAGGTTGCATTTATTTAAACATCATAAGAAAACAAAAATATATTCTGAAGCAGACAGAGAGGAGTGTTTTTGTTTGTGTTTGCTTTTTCCCCATTCATAAATACTCATAAATGAATCTTTGAATTCAGGTTTTGAAGATGGAAATAACAATTGGGGCCATTTTTTTAAAAAAGAAAAAGATATATTACTTATAGCTTGGAAGGTTGTAAATCATTTAACCCCATTGTGAATTTCATCTTCTCCCATTCACCCATTCTTAGTAGTAGCAGCATGCATAATAGGGGTCAGGCAACCAAAGTGATTTGTAATCTGTTTTCTTGTTGTGTGCTTATCATCCCTTTCTTAGGAGAATTGTACTTAAAAGAAAGAATTTTAAAACAAGCATCCTAACAAATCTGCATATAAGTGAGAATGGAGATTCCATTTAAAGCTCCCTTAGAACCTACTGCATTGAATCAATATATCTTTCAAGGGAAGCACTTTCATAGGATGTTGGAGAGCATAGCAGAAAATTATTAAGAAAAATGAGCGGTTTTTAAAAAAAAAATGTAATTAATTCAGCTTATATTGAGCATGCAGCATAAATATGTTGTTCCCTTAGTAAATTGATAGCAATGTGTTCTTCAGACAACAATATGAAATAAGTCACATTGGGCTGATCAAGCAAATATAAAGAAAAAAGTTACTGTAGTTTGGTAAAGAATTTGGCCTACACAAAATAAGTTTGAAATTGAAATCAAGTTGATAACATGATAAAAGTTAAAATAAAGTTAAATTCTCCCCCAAACTGACAGCTAGGGTCAACTTAAGGATTTATTTATTTACAAAATTGATCTGTCTATCTGAAGCTAAATGGACCCTAGGTGGATTATAGAATTTGCACAGTAAAAATTCAATGCAAAACCAAAATAAAGTTAATTAAAATACAAATAAAAGGTTAAAATTATACAATTATAGAAAATTACCTATGCAAGTTATTTCTCAAAGTACCTCTAGAAAGGCCATGATGATGGTAGATGTTATGGATATACACCCTAGCAAAATGTGCAACGGTAGTCAGGCAGGCAGGCAGATATGTGAGATAAACGTTGTTGTAGCTTACACTCAGTAAAACAGATACACAGTGCTAGTTAAATAGATTTATTCCAGTAAGATTGTTAGCATAGTCAAACAGTCCATATATCATACACTTAGTTCAGTCCATCCGGGGATTATCCATTAGCAAAGTCCAGTGTTGAAAAAGAGGTCAGTAAACTTACAAATAATCAGTCCAGTAATATATCTCTTTTTGCAGTAGAGATATGAAGAAAATCAAACCTCTTTTCTTCGTTCAGCAATAGCAGGGAAAAAACACAGTTACCACCATCAATCCATCATTGTCAGCAATCCAGTAAAAGCCAGCAAACAGTGAGCTGTCTTGCTCCCTCTTATGGTGATTTTACAACCGCACCCAAAATAAATGTTTTACAGTTAAAGTGATACACACACTTAAACTCACTAACATAGTTTATATATATTATTTTACCCAAACTAAGTTAGGTAACCATGTTATCCCTAACATTCTCCCATTTTGGGTAATATAATAACATATATATCTATTTACAACTTTAACCCATAGTTTTCACAACTTTCCTTGTGCTTTACTGCACCTTGGGCTTTTGTAAACTGATCAGCAAAATTTTCTTCAGTCATGCAATATTCCAGTCTTATTAAACCATTTTTTACAGATTGCCTTACATTCAAATATCTAAGAACAGTATGCTTAGATCTCGTTTTTACAGCAATATTTGTAGCCAACCGTATGGCTGCTTGATTGTCCTCATACACAACAATGGCTTCATTAACAGTTATTCCCATATCTAATAACAACTGTTTATACAGAATTAAATCAGTACATAATAAAGATAGACATGAAAATTCTGCTTCCATTGTGGACATACTTATGTGTTGCTGTCTAATTGACCTCCAACCAATCAGTGCTTTATCTAATAGTATAGCCATACCTGAAGTTGATTTCCTAGTGTTTATGTCTGTTGCAAAACTTGCATAAGCATATGCACTTAAAATCAAATCATCTTTTGGCTCCAAATACAATGCATAGTGCATTGTCTTTTTAAGATACCTTAATATACGCTTTAGCGCTTGCCAGTGACGTTTAGTGGGTTCAGTGTTGAATCTTGCCAATTGATTAACACCATATGCAATGTCTGGCCTTGACCAATTGCTAATATATGATAAACTACCAATTAATGACTGATAAATAGTCTTATCAAATTTTGAACTTTGAGCATCAGTTCGGCAAAATTCCTGACTCATTGGAGTTTTTGCCGGCTTACAAAGTTCCATTTTATACGTTTTTAGCAATTGGTTTATTTTATCTTCTTGAGATATCTTAAAGCCACTCTTGGTTTTGTTTATTGTCAATCCTAAATACTGTCTTATTTCTCCTAATTGCTTTAATTTTATCCTCTTACCTAATAATGATATTATTTCAGTAGCTTCATTATTAGTCTTTGTAATTAAAGCAATATCATCTGTAAACAACAATAATAATGACACTATTCCATTAGTCTCTCTCTTAAATAAACATGGATCAGCTAAACCTGCTTTAAATCCTATATTGTTTAACTCTTTAACAATATATTGGTTCCATTCATAACCAGATTGCTTTAATCCATAGAGACTCTTTTTAAGTTTCCAACAGTCATTATTATTTTTATCATCCTTAAGTCCTATAGGTTTCCTTAAATATATAGTGTGCTGCAATGGTGCATGCAGATAGGCAGTTTCTACATCTAAATGATTTATAATATAATTCTTCTTAGCTGCCCACACTAATGCTCTCAAGGTTGTTGCCTTTAAATTCGGTGCAAATACTTCATCATAATCACATGCAGTTTGATTAAATCCTTGAGCTACCAACCTAGCCTTATGGGTAACAGTCCCATTTTTACCAGTTTTTAATTTAAATATCCATTTGCAGCCAATGGACTTTTCACCTGGAGGTAATTTAACATTTTCATAAACATCCATTTCTTTTAATGAATTTCATTCTTTCTCCATTGCCTTATGCCAATTTTCCTGTTCCTTTGCTGGATACATCCTAAGTTCTTCAACAGTAGTTGGAACTTTACTAACTTGGCAAACTACACTTGCTTGGTACCTGTCAGGTGGTCTACCGTGTTTCTCATATAATAAGGCCGGGTCTTATTTTATTTTGAGCCCTGAAAAAATGGCTAGGCTGTCTTTTTGGGGGGTGACTTAATTCCCCCCCTTGCATCTTCGGGCGGGCGGCAATGGCTTGAATGTTGACCTCGGCGTTGGTGGGGCACTTCATATCGGAGTCAACGCAGGCAGCACCATATCTGGGTGTGCAACAAAAGTACTTCCTAATGGCAAGCCCCCACCATTCCCCCCATTTTGCATGTTTTAATATAGGCCTTAATTTGGGGGGCGGGGCTTAATTTCATTTCATGCCTATAAAACATGCTGGGACTTCCTATTGGGGGAGGCCATATTGTTGGAGAAACAGGGTAGTTACACGTGTAGAACGTCTAGGTATTACAGGGCTTACAGGTGGACTTTCATGTACTACCTGTTCCTGGTTATCTATTTCTTCCTGTTCAACTATTTCTTCCTGTTCTGGTCCTATATGCTCTTCATGTACTTCCTCTTTAATTGCGCTCTTCTTATTACTGATTTGTTCTTTTGGTCTTTTGTAGGTTTCTATAATTACTTCCTTACTTGAATCTTGCTCCAGTTTTTCCCATCCTACATGTTCCAGGAATTGTGCACTAGCACTACAGTATACTCTAGATGTACCTTTTTCCCAGAATCTGTATGATTTGTGATTAAATTCATAACCTACAAAGAATAACCTTTTAGCCATATGCTGCCCCTTTTGTCTCAGTTGTGTTGGGATATGCACCCATGCTGGTGCTCCAAATGTATGCATGTAGCTTAGGTCAGATTTTCTGCCATGCCACCGTGTGAATGATAATTCACCTGTTGTTGAGTTAACAATATTATTCAATATATGATTACCACACATTATTGCTTCTCCCCACAAAGTTTCAGGTAATCCTGAATCCGACAGCATAGTACGAGCCATTGCTTGTATTGTTTGGCCTTGTCTTTCTATAAAGGCATTATGTTGTGGCCTATATGGTGCAAACTTTTTATGTTCAACACCTGCCATCTTCAGTCTGTTTTGGAATTTATTGTTTATAAATTCCGTACCATTATCAGTTATGAGTTACTAATTTCCTTTTAGTTTTTCTTTCTGCAAATTTAAGCCAATTAAAGAAATTTTGATATGTTTCCATTTTACTCTTCATTAAATAACAGAAACCATATCTGGAATAATGGTCCATTATACTTAGTATATAACGAGCACCTCCCACACTTGGTTTTTTAGGACCTATAATATCAGCAAATACGACCTCTAGAGGTTCCTTTGTTTTAAATCCATTAATTCTATTTGCTGGTATTACCTTGCTTTTTTCTTGACTACATGTATTGCAGTGCAAATACTTACTGCAAGGCTTTAGTTTTATACCTTTAGACAGTTCAACCATTTGCTTGAGCATTTTAAAATGTATATGCCCTAAACATCTGTGTAACAAATGTATGCACTCATCATGAGGTTTAACATTATTATAAACTGTGTTAGCTACCTCTAATGAATTATCATTTAACACATACAATTCACCTTTTAAAGTTGCAGTCACTTTTTTACCTTCTTTTTCTATTATGCAATTTTCTCCCCTAAAGGTAATTACATAACCTAGTTTAACCAAAACTCTAACTGAAAGCAAATTAAACTTAAGTTGTGGTACATATAACATTTTTACATTTTCTTTTATGCAAGAACAATGTGCAATACCTTCACCTTTTGCTTTCAGTTTCCAGCCATTAGCTAACGATATCTGCTGTGAACTTGTGGACATCTTAACAAATCTTTTCTTATCTTTCGTTATGGAGTGCGATGCTCCACTATCTACAACCCATAAATTATTATTCACAGTTTCGTTGCTATACATGGCTAACTCTATGCATTTTTTATCCTTTTGATGCCTTTTAGCATTCTGGCTGGCTTTTTGGCTTTTTCCTTTCTTGCAGAATCTAGCCAAATGTCCTTTTCCTCCACAATTAAAACATTTTCTAATTGTATAGGCTATAGTAGATTCTTTATCTTCTTCTGGTTGTTGTTTTTCCCTTCTGAGTTGATCCCTTTCAAGCCTTCTCCTGGCTTCTTCAATTAATCTGCCAGTAATGTCGGTTAATGTAAGATTATCTTTTGGCAGAACTTCAAGTGAAGTTACATAGTCGTCATAGCTCTCATCTAACGAAGACAAAATTATATAAACTTGGTGTAGTTCTGTGAAGATAAGTTCTTTTTCATGCAGTTCCTAAAAAATTCTCTTCATAGCGTTTATATGAGTCAGCATGTCTCCATTCTTTTGAAGATGTGTTCTGAACAGCTTTCGTATAAGATTTATATGTGCTCCTACACTATCTCGAACATAAATCTTCTTTAAATTCTCCCAGCATTTCGCAGCTGTTTCTTCTCCACGAATATGGACAAGTTGCTGGTCAGAGAGTGTCAGTCCTATTATACAGAGAGCTTGCTCATTCTTCAGTTTATATTCTTGTATTTTCTGGGCATCATCCTCATCCTCTGGATCCCATGCATCTACTTCTGGTGGGTTTTTTATTATACTCCACAAACCTTCTCTGCATAGAAGTAGGCTGCATTTCATAGACCATGAAACATAGTTTGTTCCATCCAGTTTGGATATTTGAGACAAACTTTGTAAATTGACTTGTGCCATCTTTTTCTGGATATTAAACTATAATTAATAAAACACAGCTGTCTGTTTACAGTATTGTGTAACTACACTAACTCTCACTTTATATAAGCCTGTTATAACCTGGTTAGTCTGACTGTGCACCTGGGCCCATAACCAATGTTAGGGATATACACCCTAGCAGAATGTGCATGGCAGTCAGGCAGGCAGGCAGGCAGGCAAATATGTGAGATAAACGTTTTTGTAGCTTACACTCAGTAAAACAGATACACTGTGCTAGTTAAATAGTTTATTCCAGTAAGAGTTTTATCATAGTCAAAATAGTCTATATATCATTCACTAGTTCAGTCCATTCGGGGATTATTCATTAGCAAAGTCCAGTGTCGAAAAAATAGAGGTCAGGAAACTTACAAATAATCAGTCCAGTAATATATCTCTTTTTGCAGTAGAGATATGAAGAAAATCAAACCTCTTTTCTTCGTTCAGCAATAGCAGGGAAAACACGCAGTTATCACTATCAATCCATCATTGTCAGCAATCCAGTAAAAGCCAGCAAACAGTGAGCTCTCTTGCTCCCTCTTATGGTGATTTTACAACCGCACCCAAAATACATGTTTTACAGTTAAAGTGATACACACACTTAAACTCACTAACATAGTTTATATATATTATTTTACCCAAACTAAGTTAGGTAACCATGTTATCCCAGTGTTAGGGATATACACCCTAGCAGTAGACATTCATTCCTCAGGGGGGAAAAAACTATCACACAGGAGAGATACAGGGAATGATCATTGGGTTTTCTAGTACCATGTCCCAGGGCGGAAGAACCTATAGCAAGGTATTAAAGCAGGACAGGCAGAAACTACCAGGGAAATATGGTTCCAAACCAGGAGTGGGATGCTGCTGGTATAACAACCAGTTCGGTGATCGTGTGCTTGGTGCGCCGTGCGCAAGTGAACAGCAATGCAAGAATCCTTACCAGCTATGTTACTTCAGGGAAGTAACACAGTTGAGGAGAGGTGATCCACTCTTCTGCAGCTGGGACGATAAAGGTCAGTAATGCTCAATGGTGAGTGGGCAGGCAGGCCCACATGATCATCAGAGCGAACCGGTTCACTCCCAGCTGATCTTTGGAGCTAAGGGTTCACCTGAACCAGTCCAAACTGGTAGAATCCCACTCCTGTTCCTAACTACCCATGCTTTAGAGAGAACAATCAGCCTTTTGAACTGAACTGAAAAAACTTTTTTTTTTGAAAATTTTATTGATTTTTAAAAACAAACATAAACAAACAAAACATAAAACATAAAAACATAAAACATCTTTTTTGAAAGCAGCTTGATCCCGGGTTACATCTCTTCGTACAGACACAAATTCAAGTTTATGCTCATTTTTATATACCATTCCATATATTATTACCATTCTACATTTTCTATACAGCTTCTCCCCTCTTTTAACTTTCTTAATTTTATTTTATTTATTTCATCTCAATTCAGATCATTATACTTATATTCTTTGTCTGTCCTGTTTCAGCTGTCTATTATCTTTTCTCATTAAACAAAATTTCTCCTGTAATCACTGATTGGAGTATGACGCCTTTATATCTTTCCCCTAAAATTATAACACTTACTATAATACATAACTTCCATTTGGATTCTGCTTGGTACATTCTAAAATTACACACTGTATTTAAAAAAAAGAAAAAAAATATGAATGTATAATATAATTAAAACAACAATCCATACCAATTCAATTCTATCGTTAATATTAATATTCATTTAAATCTTAAACATTTTACACATTACTTTTCAAACAGGTATCATACTTCTATGGGAACACTTATAAACTTTCCATAGTTACTTCCCCCCCACTTCACTTATATTTTATAAAACATTGAGTCATTAAAATGTTCCCATTCCTTCCTAATTCAATTCTCTCATTTATTTCATTTCATTTATTTTGTTCACAAAAGTTTCACTGAATTACACTGACTACTTTATCCCACTTTTTAATCATATGTTGTTTCCAATTTTCTAACATTATTTCTAATACAAATATAACAATACAATCTTATGTACCTTTACAGAATCTCTTTTTCAGTTAAATTTTCACCCATTGAATAAGTCCTGTTTCTTTACATCTTGCTCCAAACCTTTGTAACGTCTCTTCCCTTCCTTCTTCCCTTGCTTCTTCTCTCTCCCCTTTTTACCCCCTTGTCTCTCCACCTCCATTTCCCTCTTCTGTATTCCCCTTTTCTGTTGCTTTCTAACATTATATCCACTTTTCACATTATTTTTCCCTTTTTTGGCTGTTTTTTTAGGTCTTAAATTCTCCATTCTCTTTCCCCCCTTTCCCCTTTCTTCCCCAGATAAAGTTACTTGTTCATTAAAGATGGCTTCTTCTTTGTCCCAATCTTCTTGTTGCGCAGTCTTTTCTTGTAGTTTCTCATAGATACAGATCACCATTTTTAAGAATTGAAAAATGGAGCCAAAAGAGCCCTTCCCTTCTTATTCCTCTTCTTTATATTTTTTAAATTCCATTTTCAGTTCATCCACAAGTGATGCCATTGTAGAATTTTTTTAAACAACCACCCAATTGTTTTTAGTCATTCAAATATAATTTCCAGAAGTCCCAAAGTCACCAAGCAATCCAAATACACACAAGCTGTTTCTTTTAACACTTTCTTCTTTTTTCACTTTCTCTTCCTGGGGTTACTATTTAGTCACAAAGTTCCAGTTAAAATGTATCTTTTAGAAGTCTTATTAAGATTTAATTTTAGATTCTTTTGAATTCCAGGCAGACTCCTCCTTCCAAATCCTGCCCTTATTCTTTTCCTCTCCCTTCCCACTTATAGCAAAAAAAATTTTTTTTAGTGTTCAGAAATCTTTGTTGTCCCCTTGGCATTTAATTATATTTCCAGTTTAATTACCTATTGGTGCTAAAGCAGATTTTTCCGATTTCTCATTCATCTCTCTTTGCTGTCAACATAAGGAATGAGAGTAAAAAAAAAAAAAAAACTTTCCCTTTTCACTTTCATTCGCTGCTTCCGAGTCTTCTTTGGGAGCGATGTATCTTTTATAAAATTTAAATTCCAGGATACCTTAGTTGTTGCTTCTTATCCCGGTCAGCCAAAACTTTCACTTCTTAATTTCCTCCTGCACTTTCTTTTCCAGATGAGTGCTTCTTTGAGGCGGCCATTTCTGACTGCCGCTCTTACCGCCTTCAGGAAAGGGAGTTTAGCCAGCTGAGGAGGAAAGATGCAGCTTTCCTCAACCCTGCTGGGATCTCCCCCCTCTTCACCATCTCTATGGGGTGGCTTAGCCCTGAAGCCAGCTGGCACGGTGCGCTCCAGCGGCGACCCCAGGCAGAAACCACGCACGATCGCGGATTCCTGCCTGCCGCCGAAGCCCTGCAAACCAGAAGTCTCCTGAACTGAGAAAACTTCTGGTAACCAATACAGTTCCTAAAGAAGCGATTTATTTGATTGATTGATTTAGCATATCACTTACAGTATCAGGGAAGTCTACAAATGTTAGACACAATGCAGTCTTGATAGCCTTACTTATAAAGAAGAGATGTTAATGTGGCCATACATCAACTCATCAGTAATCACTGCAACCAATCATTGGATGCTGCAATTTCCTTTTGATTTTCAATATAGAGCAGGGGTGTCACACTTGCACCATCACGGTGGCATCACATGATGTATCAGGACTTTATCCCCCTTTGCTAAACCAGGAGTGGATGTGACCAGCGTGTGATGCATCTAGCAAGTTTGACAACCCTGATATAGAGCGTAATACAATATTTATTAAAGATACAACACAATTGTGAGTTTCTCTTTTCATTCAGTTCTAGCCAAGGGCACAACTATTGTACCAGTTGAAGTTGTACAAATTTCTGAACCTTATTTCTAAACAAGGTTTAGAAATGTAGGACGACATCCAAAATATGACCCTGCTGTTTCTGGACGAGAAGAACAGCCAGAGAAGGCAATGTCTTGAAATTAATCAGCCACTAAATCTTATCCAGGTTGAGTCTGCATGAGTCCCCATCTAAACTAGTGACTTCCACAACATCTTTTAATGGCCCCAGGTTGGAGATATATAGCTGAGTATTTTCTGCATATTTAAATCAAAACCAGTCTGTCTCTATCGAAGAATAATGTATTGTTCCAACTATTATAGCAATATCAGTAACTAAATAAAAGCATTATAAAATGATTCCCATTATATAGAAAATCAAGATGCCAGAGAATTATGGCTTTCTGTGAATAAATGTTTTGTGAGTAATTAGATTATTCTTTCAACAATGCTGACATTCTGCCAGATATTCTTCAAGAAAATGAATTATTTAAGTTAATTTCCTTTTTTATAAGGCAGGGATCTCAGTTAACTCTTACCATTTTTAACTTTTATTGTGTTAGGCCTTCACATCTCTTTGAACAGTCAAGTTTTTGCCAATCTGACAAAAGAACTTCTTTCTTATTCTCACATGAAGATTTCCAGCTGCTACAAATTGTTTTAAAAGATCTTTCCTCAGGAGGATATTTTGATCTGTATGGCTCTCCAAGTGTGAGATGTGGAATCTGGTCATCCATTGAAATACTTAAAGGTCAATTTTTTCTTCTTTAAAGGGCAATGCAGTATTTCCAAAATTTAGATTGACTACAGAGGGATGTAAGTGGCTGGGTGGATTTTCTACCAGATATTCTATATAATCAATGCCAAAATTAAACAAAGCATTATTTAACATTGCAGCTTCTGAACTATTTTGGAAAAAAATTGCATTTCTGAAGTGCTTTTAATTAATAAGCCAAGGTTTCTTGCTCAAGGAAATATTGCAGGACAATGGGAAAAGCACTACAACACTTTTCTTAAAAACAAAAATGCAGCAGAAAGCAGAAGTGGATGCCAATCTGACATAATTCACAAAGAGTTTAGATTTTGCTACTAGTATCTGGTTTAAGACAAGAAGTATGCATTTGTCTCGGGGGAAAAAACTCTAAGTATCTATAATGTACATTGGAACTGCTAGTGTGAATTAAAGAATTTAGCTAGAGTGCTTAAGTCTGTGACCAACCTCACTCCCAGCCAATACTTTGCAGGTGAGAGGATTGTGGCTCACAGTATTAATATGTAAGTGTAAAAAGATACATTCTAGCAGGGTTTTTTAGAAGAGTTTCCTTCCATTTGGAAGACAGGAAAAGGCTTACAGATCTAAAGGGCTCTGAAAGGAAAACAAATTACGCAGAGTTTTTTGAATGGGCTTTAGACAGTTTATCATATTGAGATGGAATTGATTGTGGCAATAACCTTTGTATCTTTATGATATCCCTCCTGAACTAGTTTTGGGAGGAGCATTGTGTTGTGGTAGATTTTCTTCTGATTTTAATCACTTTTGATAGGTGTGAAAAAGCAAAGATCTGTGTCAAGAGTATACTCATGAACTGGAATAGAGCTTGGTAACAAGGTCAGCCAATGAATAGGCATAGCAACTAAGTCATCCAATGAGGACTGTTCTGGAAATTGAAACTAGAATTAGCTTAGGCTAGAAACTGAAACTACAAGTAGCCTAGGCATGGCTCTATGTTAAGCTCTGCAATTTTGCAGCTATGTTGAGGTCTGAGTCTGTCTGTTGAAGATGAAACTAACTTGCTTGCTTGCTGAAGATTGGAGCTCTTCTCTGAACTTGCAACATGTTTCTGTTTGAGTTTGCTCCATGTTGGAGAAATGTACAACTGGTTTGTAAAATCTACTTTATGAAGCATCAGCCATCTGTGTTTATTTTTCTGGCGCTGAATTATCACTGCAAAACTTTCAATAATCTGGAACCCTCTGTCCTTTGACATATTCAAGACTTGACCTTTGACTCCTACTTAATATCTATATAAAGCTGCTTGGGGAAAAGCATTTGTCAGCATGGGGTTAAGTATTATCAGTACCTGATAATGTATCAGTTATAAATTTATGCCTTAAGCTTTCTGCCGTTGATGTTTTCTCATAGTTTCTGGAGCTGTGAGAATCTAGAGTGCAAAGAGTTACTAACTTAAGCCTAGCAAAAAGCAAAAAGGCTCTGTTTTGGGGGTCTCCAAATTTGGAGGTCTTCTATCTTTAACATTTGGATGAAATAGCACTTCCCAAGGTAGAGTAGGTACAGAATTTGGGATCCATCTGGACCAAAGACTTTTGCTTGTGGAGACCATGGCACCTATGTTCAGGAAAGCCAAATTCATTTTGTGTGTTAATTATATTACAGCTATGCATGATCAGTCATGTCTTCATCACTCTCTGCTTGGACTACTTTAACTTGCTGTAGAGGGGTAGCCCTTGTAAAGCATTTGTAAGCTGTAGGTGGCCCAGAACACACTGTTACATGCAGCATAACACCACTGCTGCATGGGCTACACAGATTCCCAGTAGGGTCTCAGTCACAGTTCAACATGCTGATTGCCAGTTTTAGAATTCTCCATGGCCCTGGGACCCTTTGTCTCTAATGAATTTTACCCAAGGACTCCAAAGTTCAACTCTGAATTCCATATATCCTTTTCTGTTTGATACCTTAACACTGCATCCACAATTACAGATTTAATATTTGTATTTTATTTCTGAAATTATTTCTAAGTTCCTATTACATAGAAAATAATTGAAAACTTATCAAACTGTTTCCAGACTTTAAAGCATTACAAACAGGACCGGAATACATGACAAAAAGGAAGTCTAATGTCATGAACTGATCACTCCCTGTTGTAATTTGTCTGTGGCTGGAGGGGAGATCATTCAAGACACCAGGTCACATATACTCATGGAAAACAAGGAATTTTTTTTTAGCGTTCTGAGCAATGTGACTGAATGTAATATTCCCAGTGCAACATAAGAGTTTGAGAGTGCCCTGAAACTGCTGTGCTGGACCTTCTAGCCACTGTGGTTGCTTTGTGCCTTTGCTGTGTGCCTTATACAGTAGGGTTGAGCCAGAGTGCAAAGTGTCTCAGTGAATAACTGCAAGCTCTGACATTTATAGAAGTGATACAATGAAATTGTATTATCAAAACTGAAAGATACTCCACAATAAAACAGTTCAATAGTTTTAATCACTGTCAGAATGTAATAATTGGGGATGGACAAGAATCTAAGGAATAAGGTGTAGGTTTGATTTTTCACATTCTCTAGTTGTGTACAAATTTAAACTAATCCAACAAATTTATAGAAATGTTTCCCTTAACTACATTCCCAAATCAGAATGGTAGTGAGAAATAATATCAAGTGATTTAAAATAATAATAATAATAAAAGCAAATTGATAAGAATTCCTTGTAAGCTTTCAGAATTTATTTATTATTTATTTGAATTTATTGACTATCCCAAATCAAAATCTTTAGAGCTTCTTTCAAATATTGACTTACAGCTCAGAACATTCCAAAACTTTTAAGGACATCTTTTGAATTTTGAATGGAATGTATGCTTACTGAAAGCTATTTTTTCTCATACTCTCTTAATAATTGTTGATTACAGATAATTTGATTTGAAATACTGTTTAATATGCAATGTATATCTTGTAATGAATGTTGCTTTCATTAAATCATCTTTTGTGTTACCAGTGTCTTTTCCCTAAAGTATACCTAATCTTTCTTTGCACAATATTTTTGATAACAAATTACAAACATGAGACAAACAGAATTGTAATAAAAAACTTTTTTTAAAGAAAAGAACCTTGTGACAGGAACAGTTTGCCTGGGAATGTATGCTTGAGCTTACTCAATTGTGAACAAATATCATAAAATACATAGGGCAAAGTTACATCCTTCTGCATTTGCCCCACATAAGATTACCATATATTTTTGCTTCTAATATTTTCTTTCACTATAAGAAATACTGGAAAGAATAAGATCATTTTGTTCAGTCTACCTAGGGCCAATTCACCTAATATTTGCTTTTAAAAAAACTTACTTCAAGTAACTAGATTTCTTACCATGAAACAGGAACTGTAGTTCATATTACTGACCTTCCTTTGACAATGTAGTAGAAAAGTAAGTAATAATTTACTGAAACCTCTGCATCAGAGGTGGTATTCAGCAGGTTCTGACCAGTTCTGGAGAACCAGTAGTGGAAATTTTGAGTAGTTCAGAGAACTGGCAAATACCACCTCTGATTGGAGATTTTATAGTATCTTTCCCCTGCCACACCCACAAGCCACACCCATAGAACCGGTAGTAAAAAAAATTGAATCCCACCACTGCTCTGCATATTACATATCAAAGACATAATGAGAAAAGCATTGCAGATATATTGAATTAAATCCACCATGCTTAACTACATATATTTTAGCAACATATAATGGTGAGAAGTGTTAACACGTGAATTGAAATTGGTTTCTCATGTGAAAATGTGAAGTGGAGCCACTGAAAAGTTTAACATTAAAAATAGCATACAGATTATATCTACAGAATCTCATGATAGCAGGAAATTTGTGATTCAATATTAAAGCTATTATATACATGTATATAATTTATTTATAACATACACAAGGGGATGGAAAGCACATACTTAAAATGAATGCACATCGAACAGTTATAAAACAAAACAAAAAATAAGAGATGTAAAAGTTTTTAAAGGCTATGATTCGTCATGCTAAACTTTCCCCATTTGTCTGTTTTCATTGGGACCCCTACTTCATGAAGCATAAAAAGTCAAGTCACAGTTGCAAAAAGGCTGTATTTATCCTCTTTTTACTTTTGTGCAGATCTTCGGAACAAAGTTGGGTAAAAACACACATCAGTGTTTAAGTTCTTGGTTTCTTAAATACTACCAGTAATATACCAATATTAACTACACACCCAAAATGCAATGTGAAGCTGTTTAAGCAGCCAATGAAAATAAATAAAAGAAAACCAAAGTATAAAGACAAACTTTCCAGAGTTAATATAAAAGATCCCAAATGACGTATAGATTTTTTTTTTTATCTATAGGACTGTTATCAAAACTTTGTATAAAACAAATAAGCTAAATTAACACAAAGCTTTATTTTATCAATAGAAGATAGATAGATAGATAGATAGATAGATAGATAGATAGATAGATAGATAGATAGATAGATAGATAGAAATCCTATGTATTGATGTGGTGTTTAAGAATTAGACTAGAACCTAGGAGAGTGTGAGTTGTAGTTCCACCTTAAGCACAAACATGACTGTGTGATCTTGAGGGAATCACTCTCTCTGTCAGCTTTAGAGAGAGTCAGTTGTAAACCACTTCTGAAATATTTCCAAGAAAACTTTAGTGACCTGTCTAGGAAGTCATCAGGAGTTAAGACTAACTTGAAGGCCTCAAAACAAAATAGGAAATGGTATAATTAACAAACATACTTGCATACTTATGAGTGAAAGTTGTTATGAGAACATTTGTATAGATTTGCCTAAAATTCATTCACATTTTAAATGCTTAGAGTGAGCATTTCATGAGGAACATTCACTGGCAGATATATAGAATTAATAAAACTCAGGAAACAAAATGGGTTATCCAAAAGGCTTTCTTTCTTTTACCACTCTGGTATAACATGTTAAGTGAAAAAAAGAAAAATAAAGAAAATTAAATAAGCCAGCATTTTACAGTTAATTTGGCAAATGAAAACTAAAATGGTTGTTTGTTCAACAGTACCAAGTTTTGCTAGCGAATTATACAAAGTAAAGAATACTCTGCTTTAGCAGAATGACAAACTGAAAGACAAATATAAAACCATCATCATGCTAGCAATACAAATGATAATAGGAGAGATAGGGTGATTATTTGGGGTGGAGGTGTAGCTTTTTTCTCACATTTTGTTTCATGTCTATTTGAAACTATTCATTAACGGGAATATTTTCAGTGATCCAGCTGACATATTTTGTCTCTCACTGCAACTTCATTTCTACAGTGTAAAATTATATAATATATACAGAGAAGGTTGAATTGAAACTTATTCATGAGTAGCACATAAGATATTGAATTCAACAGAGCTTAAGTGGATCAAATAGTATTCCAGCAATCTGAAAGGTCATCATGTTTTACTTTATCAAGACTACAATCATAAACTCATTTATTTGAAAATAAATCCCATTGGATTTTATAGAATTTATTTTTCAGTAAACACACCCAGAACTACACTGAGATTCTGGCCATACAAATGTGTTGAAGTCAATTTCAGGAAACTCAGTGTTAGTTCTGAGGAGATATGCATAGAAATCTACATATTTAAGATTCTAAGATCAGAACAATCAGTGCTTAAATGAATGAAGCAGTTTTACTGAAGAGTGGAAAATGATTTAAATATGCACCATGTTTTTAACAGTTCCTTGCCACTTTATAGAAATTGTAATAAAATGGAAACGGCATATCAACTGTGAAAAAAAATGGCAGAGGAAGCTGAGAGAACTATAATGATCTTGACATCTGTTAAAGAAAATTCTGGCAAACCAAGAAATTCCTGATGCTGCGTGAAAACGTTCTTCATCCGAGTGTAGACACACAAAAGAAAGTCATCTATTACTAAGTTTCTACCTAACTAGAGCAAAGTCTTAGTAAGTGAAGTGAAAATAGCAGAAACATTGGAGGAAACTGACTATATATTTCGAGATATAGATTTGACATAGAGATTTCTATATTTGTATCTTGTACATCAAATGTACATGAATGAAATTAAAACAATAAGTAGTAAAATTCCTAATGAGAAGATACATTTTTGAATGATGATGTGCCATCAGGTAAGTGCTGACTATGACTTGACTTTTAGCACCATATAGATTTTGTCCTTGACAATCTGTCTATGACTTGCTCCTTCAGGTGTTCTTATTTATTTATTTGTTCAGTTTAGATGTCCATCTCACATACATGATTCTGGGTGACTTACAATAAAATAGATACAATACAATTTGAGCCTGGTTTTGCCTTCAGTAAGAGGTTTGGGTTGATTTTTTCAATGATCCATTTGTTCCTTTTCTTGGCTATCCATTCTATTTATTTACTATTGACAGTAAATCCTAAAAGGCAGAAGTTACTACTACTTTGTTCATTATAAAACAAAAAGATGCTCATGATTTAAAATTATTTAAAACAAATACAGTATAGTAATAACACATTGGGAAACAATTCCAGTGAAGAGTTTGAATCAAAATAGCAACAAAAATAAATATCTGGATAAGTAGGTGGATAGTATACTGTATTGAACAAATTTACTAAATGACACTTCTTTCTTAGTATATAATGCCCAAGTTGTGAACTATAATGTCAATGTATTTCTTCAAAAGGGAAAGTCATCATGACTGCCTTGAAAGAGGCAGAGGGAGGTATGTCCTCCCCAAGAAATCTTCGCTGTGCCTAATGAATATGGATAAATTTTATCCAGTTTCCAACCTTTTTTTTTTTTTAGAGAGAAACTTTAGAGAAACTCAGCTTCAGAGGTTCTAGAGATAGACGGATTATTTGGACTCATTTCAGTCAGGTTTTCAACCAGGCAACAGTATGGAGACATCATTGGTTGTGCTAGTTGATGATTTGCAGGACAGCTTGGATGGAGAAAGTGCATCTATTTTTGTATTCCATGATCTCTCAACAGCTTTCAAAACTGTCAATCATGATATCCTTCTGAACTTACTGTAAGGTTTATTATTTCCAAATTTCAAAAGCTGAATTCACCAACATGAGTATTTGTGAATAGGGAAAAAGCAAACAAAAATAAAAGTATCTCTCTTGGTCTGCCATAGAATATATTTCTGCTTTCTGTTATGATGGTAAAATAAATGCAATATGTAATCTGCAAGACAATGTCTTGGTAGAAATTCTGCATTGACAACTTAGCATCTTTAAAATCCATCTTTTGTCCTTTTAATTTCATGCTGTGTGGTCCTTGTTTAGGAGCATCAAATTCTGAATAACTGTGGATATATTTGTAGACAGTGTAGGAGGTGTAATGGATGAAGCAAAGTGGGATAAAACATTTTATTTTTTTAAATCCATAAAAAAGATATAACATGTGAAAGGGACTCATTGAAACATAGAAAACTGATGGCAGAAAAAAACTTAGTAGTCCACCAAGTCTTCTCTTTGAGGTTTTTGTTTTGTTTTGATGTATTTATTATTTGTTTAATTATTATGGTTCATCACACAGTTAGCTGAGACTGAATTTGGCATATTTGTCTACTTATCAAATTCTTTCCTGAGACAAGCAGAGGTGGACTTTTGATGGTAGTATGGATATTATTGCAGAATGTAATCTGTTCTGAATAAGGCTGCCTTTTGCAATTGACTGGTGATGTACTTGTCAATGCCAAAGGTGTTCAATGGGTACTCCAAATATTTTGGGATTGTATCCAAGACACCTATCATTATTGGTATTCCCTTTGCTTTTTTTGCTGCAGTCATTCTATTTCTACTTGCAAATCTTTGCATTTTGTGATTCTTCTTTCTCTTTTCTTTCTCCTCTTTTCTGCTTCTAAAGTTACTACCATGTGTACTATCCAGACATTTTTGTCTTTCTTATCAACAATTGTTAAGTCAGGGGTGTTATGAAAGATAGGTGCCTGCCTGTTTGAATTGTCAGACCACTTTAGGTTCTTCATATTCTATTATTTCTCTATTTCATGGTCCCACCAGTTCTTGCTTGCCAACAAATGGTATTTCTTGAAGATCTTTCAATGCACCATTGTTGCTATTTTGTCATGCAACAATTCTTGCAGCAGCTAACCAGGTGATCCACTGTTTCTTCAGCTACTTTGCTGAAGTGTCATTTGCTAACTCTGTGCCATTTTCCCAATTCTGGCTTTGTATGCATTTGTCCTTAAGGCTTGCTCTTCTGCAACCATAATTAACCCCTCTGTTTCTTTCTTCAACTTTCTTGCTCTTAGCCATTGCCAGATGTTGTCATTATCTGCTTTGCCTGCTAATATAATGCTTTGTCTTCCTATGTCTCTTTTCTGTTCTTCATTTGATTCTTCTTGTATGCCATTTTGGTCTCTCGGTGTTCAGTAAGCCTTCCTGTTATACTACATTTAGTGTATACCTTCACTATGTATATCTTCACTATCCTTCAGATTTCTATGCCCATTTTTATTCTTCAATCATTTGAAGTACTTGTAACGTTCCAAGCCCATGTATTTTCCTTGATAAGTAGAATCGGTCAACATTGCTGAGAGGATGAACTACATGATTCATTGTCATTATTTTTCTAGTTTTCCTATTCAGGGCTTTTAGTTCTGTTTGAGTCTCATTCAATATTCCAGTTGTGCATCTAATCTCTGAAATTTCCCAGGTGTTAATTGCCTTCATGTTATTCATTCCACTGAGTTTGGACTTTAAGATCTTCTTCAGTCTCTTGATGTATCCACTTCTAACCCTTTTCTTGACTTTAGTGTGCTTGATGTTGTCAACTTGAAAGATGCCCAAATATTTGTAGTGATCATTTTAATCCAGGCTTTTCATGTTATTTCCATAGGGTATTTTGATTCCTTCAGATTTCACTATTTTTCCTATTTAATGGTAAGCACGGCACATTTGTCCAGTCCAAACTCTATTGAAATATCTTGGCTGTATATACAGACAGTATTGAGTAGTGATACTATTTCAGATGGTGCTTTTCCCATGTAAAGGAAGTGGGATAGATAGTCTGGCAGATCTTTTTGGTGTTTGATAGCCATGGCTTGAGTTATTCAGTGTTGCTAGACAGAGTACTAAGTGCAGTGACAAACAGAAGTGGTGAAAGTAAGTCTCCTTGAAAGATTCCTCTCTTGATATTAGCTTTTCCTGATCTTTCACAATTGACTAGCAACTGTGTCTGCAATTGTGAGATCAATCTTTGTACAAAATTTCTGATGTTTCTACTGACTCCTGGTATTTCTAGTTGAAAGCATTCCTGTTTGGAATACTCTACCTGACTCTGTGGTTTCTTCCCCAAACCCCAAAAACTTTAACCTTAGACTGTCTACTATTGACCTCACCCCTTTCCTAAGAGGTCTGTAGGAGGTGTGCATAAGCACACCAACGTCCCTGTCCTTCTTTTATTTTTCTTATATGTATCCATGTATTCATAACTACCGTATTTGCCGGCGTATAAGACGACTGGGCGTATAAGCGACCCCCAACATTTCCACTCAAAATATAGAGTTTGTTATATACTCGCCGTATAAGACTACCCCCTCTTCCACACACCTTCCACTTTTGCACTTTTTTTTTTTTTTTGACGCACTTTTCTGCTTTGGACAATTTTGAAATGAGCTAATCCAATTTTGAACCAAGAATATGCAAATAGCTATGGAGTTTAGAAATGAGTTTTAAAAATATTTTTCATTGCTTACCATTAAGCGTAAAATATGTTGTAAATAAAATGAGAACACAGGAAACATTCTCTTCTCAATACAGCTGATCTCTCTCTCTCTCTCTCTCACACACACACACACACACAAAAACCCGGACACTGAAAAGGCTGCCAAGGAACAGTATATTCAATGCCTTCTCTTTAATCAAGAAACAAGGAATTCCTTAGAATCTTTTTTTTTCCCCAAGTGGCCCTCTTTAAAAAAAAAAAATGGAGGTAACACTTTCATTCAAAAAGTCTTCCAGTATCTGGAGTCGCTCAGACATATTGAAGTGAGGCAGGAGAGTAAGTGAAATTTGAAATGATCCAGCTACCATTTTCTTCCCCTCCCGCCCGAAGGCCATTATCTCCACGTCAAAACGAACGAGGGGAGGCAAAGAAGCCAAACACGCTAAAAAGGATCTCTTTATTTTCCTACACAAGGTCACACCTACTTTTCCGCATTCAAAGGACAACCTCTCCTCACCACCACCACACACACACACACCCCAATACCCGCAAACAATGTTCTGGGCATTAATCACCATTGCTACATTAACCTGGTAAATTTATACCCTGCCTCCCCAGTGTTGCTTTGACGGCAGGATTTCACACAGCGGGCGCTCGCTCGCTCTCTTCTCCGCTCTCCCACCGTTCGCACATGTTGGAAGCACCGTAAAACCTGATAACCCACCCGGGGCTCCCCCATCCTTAACCTACAGCCGCCCGCATGCAAAACCTGCGTGCAAAAAGAAAAAAGAAAAAGAAAAGTACGCCGCACGTGAGGATCTTCGAATCCTCTCCTCCCCACACTGCTAAGGAAGGAAGAGGGGAAAGGTTGCGCAGCGCGTGGCGAGTGATACCCGCCACACACACACACACACACACACCCCGCCCCCCAGCCTCCTCCCGGCTGAAACTCAAGCTCGAAGTGGGAGTCGAGTCCTCCCGGCGTATAAGACGACCCCCCACTTGGAGGCATGTTTTTCAGGGCAAAAAGTCGTCTTATACGCCGGCAAATACGGTATGTTTTTACTTATACCTATTATCTTGTAAACAATTGACAACTCAAATAAATACTAATTAATCCAACCTATATTCAGGTTGGTCTTCCTTTTCTTACAATTTCCCAGAATTAATTAAGAGCTTATCTTTTTTTCCCTCTGCTTTTTGGGCAGTTTCCTTTTTGGTCAATCTCCTTTCTGGCAAGGAGATTGTTTTCAAATAGATGCTGTTGGATTGCATCAGCTACCATATCAGTTAACAATTTGAAAGCAAGTTGTCTGGTGCTGCCCCTTTTCTGGATCTTTCATTATCAGGTAGGTTTTGCCAGATGTTAGTCACTCTTCAATTTCACTTCCTTGCAGTATATTGTTAACCTGCTTGGCAATGAGTAGGTGGAGACTAGTCACATACCATATACCATATTTTTTTGGACTATAAGACATACTCCCCCCCCCCACAAAAAAAAAGTGTGTGGAAATGTCTGTGTGACTTATAAAGTGAACATGTCTGTTTTTGCCCCCCAAAATCCTTCACGGGTCCCACTTTTGCCCTTCCCGGCATCCAGAAGCACTCTGGACCCATTTTTGGTCTCCAGAGGCCTCTGCAGCTCTTGTTTTTTGCCTCCCTAATGCATTGTTAAATGTCAATATTTTATTGATTAATTATTTTATTTTTATTTTTGTTGGATCACTCCTCCCTAATTCATTGTTATATAGGTGGACTGAGGATGGGTGTAGGCAAGCATAATCAGATTGCAAGATTTTGTTATTGAAGTCAATCTTAATAAGAGTTGTTTTACCCTTCCTATGGAGTAACTTTCCTGGTCTGGCCAACCTAGTAAGAACTTACAGGATTTTCCATTTTTGGTCATGAATAAAGTTGCATCTCCTCATTCAAGACTGGTATACAATCTAAAAGTCATCTTGGACAGGAAGTTCTTGCTTGAATAACAGATGACAGCAGTTGCCAATATACTACAGAATGCCAGTTTGTGTCCTTTCTTGGGATCAGGGAGGCCCTTGAGTCATGGCTTTAGTCAGCTTATGAATATATTATTGTAAAGAATGCTATGTAGGAATGTCCTTAAAAACTATTAGAAACTTGCAACTGGTCCAGAATGCAGTATGCAGGATATGATAGGTAGGTTGGCTTTCTAATGAAATTCAAGATATTGGTTATGACCTATAAAGCCCAGCATGGTGCAAGGTCTGGTTATTTGATCTTCATATCTTAAGCTATTTCTCCCCACTCAGTGAGATCTGCCACAGTGGCTGTATTTCTGGTCCCATCAATTAAACAATGTTATCTAGCAACACTCAGAAGGCATGCTTTCTCTGTTGTGTCATTTGCCCTCTGTATGATTTTTCCAAGAAATATGAATGGTTTTTGATGACATTCAGGAAACTATAAAGAAGCTGACTATTCTCCAACATTGATTTTTTATTTTTTTATTTTGATTTGTCAATTGCTTACAAGATAATAGGTATAACTATATACATAGTTATGAATACATGAAATGGATACATATAAGAAAAATAAAAAGAATCAATAGGATAGGGACGGTAGCTACATTGGTGCGCTGATGCACATCCCCTACAGACCTCTTAGGAAAGGGATGAGGTCAATAGTAGACAGTCTAAGGTTAAAGTTTTTGGGGTTTGGGGAAGAAACCACAGAGTCAGGTAGAGTATTCCAGACATTGACTACTCTGTTGCTGAAGTCGTATTTCCTGCAATCAAGTTTGGTGTGATTAATCTTGAGTTTGTATCTATTGTGTGCTCTTGTGTTGTTATGGTTGAAGTTGAAGTATTCATTGACAGGTAAGTCATTGCAATTTATGATTTTATATACTATACTTAGATCAGACCAAAAACGGGAATACAAAAGGTTTTGGGGCCTAAAATTTAAAAGCGGGGGCAAAAAAAGACCACAAAAAAAAAAAGAAAAAAAAAACCCCCCTAGAAAAAATTTTCCCCCCCCCCCCAAACCCAAAAATAAAAAACAAAAAAAAAACGCCCCCCACCAACAACAAATGTCTCTAAATTTTCCCCAAAAACATTCTCATCTCCCCCCAAAAAAAAAACCCCCCAAAAAAAAACAAAAAACAAAAAAATAAATCTCCCCCTTTAGGCAGGTCGTTAAGTCCTTAGATCATTAGAGATGAGTATTCCAAGGTCCTTTACAGAGTTTGGATCAACAACAAGGTCTTGACTATTCAGCTTGTATTTTATTTTCTGATTTTTTTGCCAATATGTAAGACATAGCATTTATTTGTTGAGATTTGAAGTTGCCATTTGTTTAACTATTCTGATACATAGTCAAGATCTTTTTTCAAGGGTAGCAGTATTGTCTGTGGTATTGAACAGCTTTACATCATCAGCGAAGAGAACGTAGTTGCTCTTAATATGATCACATAGGTCATTTATGTAGAGTATGAAGAGAGTTGGTCCTAGAACACTGCCATGGGGGATACCACTATTGACAGGTACAGAATTTGATAGGACACTCCCAATTTTGACCATTTGTTGTCTGTTTGACAGGAATGCTTCTATCCAGTTATGCAGGTGTCCAGAGATACCATAACATTTTAGTTTTAGGAGTAGTTTGTCATGTACCACTGAATCAAAGGCTTTACAGAAGTCTATATAGATTGCGTCTATTGTTTTGCCCTGATCGAGTTGTGTAGTCCATATGTTTTTGCAGTGTAAGAGTTGCAGATTACAGGATAGTTTTTTTCTGAAACCAAATTGTTTATTAGAGAGTAGGTTGTTTGTCTCTAAGTGGAGGATAATGTATTGGTTAATAATTGATTCCATGACTTTACAGGTGATGCAGCATAAAGAGATTGGTCTGTAATTTTCAACTAGGTTGGGGTCTCCCTTTTTGAAGATGGGGATGACTGTGGCTTATGACCATAGGTTAGGCAAGGAGCTGGTCCTGAAAGATTTTTCAAAGATTATGCTTAGAGGTTCTGCTATGGCAGTGGATAGTTTTTAAGAAGTAGGCACATATTCTGTCCAGTCCAATAGATAGAGATGGTTTTAGATTGCGTAGTGCTTTTTCGACATTGTCTTCTGTAAAATCGTAAAATTCAGGGTGGTGCTGAAGGCCCTGTTGGATAGTATTATTGTGTATCTTATTTGGTTGTTTGTTTTTCTTTTAGAGGGAGAGGGATTGCATACTACCTTCAAGCTGCTTGTGATTTATTTTGAAATGTGTTATTATAGGGAGAATCATCAATTTGCTTATAAATTGCATCTTGTTTGTATGAGGGTGTATAAAACAAAAATATTGCTATCAAAAACATATAAACTAATAGTTTATTCTGCTTTAGTCAGATGGTATTCTAAGTATTATTTCAAGTTTTGAGTGCCATATTTTCCAAAACAAAAACAAAAAAATTGAAACTGCACAAAAGCAATGTGAATGTCATTAGGATACTGGAAATCAACTTTAGGAAACCTTTTCCTAACAGTAATAGCAGTCTGAAAATGTAACCAATTATTGTAGAAGTTGTTGAACTCCCCTTTGCTAGATGTGTTCAAGCTGAGTTTGGACACCTATCTATTAGATGTGCTTTACTTTGGACTTCTGCACTGAGCAACATATCAAAGTTGAGGGTTGAAAAGGTCCTTTCCAATTCTATGATTCTACAACTCTATTTTTAAACCATTAATTGGAATTTTTTATTCAAACTAGTCTCAAATTCTGTAACTTCCACACTTTGTATATTATCAAGTATCAAGTCCTTTGATAAGAAGAATTAAACATGCCAGATTTGTTTTCATAGCCTTCTGCTGCAAATGATCTTTCTCTCATTATATTGCTACATGCAGTGATTCTGCTGGCATGGACTATTCAACAAACCTCCATACATCAAATAGAGGCCAATGACCTGTTCCTTTTATCCTTATTACAATTGTCTTCCTTTAATCAAAATAAAGTTCAACAAAAGGCACATCATTTTATAAAATGTTTTGATAGTAAGAAGAGTTGATAGCATGCATTCATTAGAAAAACACTTAGCAACATGTTTTGAAACAATTATACAAGAAAGCCTAATCTTTCTTGAAAAAAAAATACAGCACTGATAAGCGACCACCTATCAGCTCAAAATCAAATCCCAACTCAACAACCACTAGCACAACTACTACCTCAACTATAATCACAACTACAACCAAAAATAACCACCAAACCACAATCACAAATAATTACTATCTCATCAAATAATTCCACAAATGATATTTCCTTACTCATCAGAGACATAATGGAACACGATCAGAAATGTCCAAATGACATTTTATTTGGCCTTGAAACCAAACAGATGACATCACCAAAGTTCACAATATCATAAGCAACTCCAATACAACAAACATCTTTCCTGATGATATCATTGAAATAACCAGAGATCGCCCTGAGTTCAAATACCATGATGGCTCGGTGGCCCCAAAATTTTGTAGAGTTGTATGCAAAAATGAGTCCAGCAAACATATATTCATTCATACAATAAATGCCATTGCAAAAACCAATCCCAACCACAAAAATCTTCACTCAAGACCAGACTTATCCATACTGCAAATAATCCGTTCCTGTGAACTCCGCACTGAATTCAAAAGACATCTAGACAATGGAGAGAAGGACCTGTACATTGACTACCACACTGATTGTATCAAAAGTAAGTCACACAACACACAACTCCACATCCAAACCTACCTCATCCAACCCACCATCCCTCAAAATTAGGCACGCATCCCCCTAACTACCTCAATTCCAACTACAACTGGCCTTAAATGCAAGCTACTCAATGCAAGAAGCCTTATGAATAAAATACCTGAATTTCTCCTCTTACTAAATACAGCTAAATTCGACCTATTTGTCTGTGAAACATAGCTCAACACATCTCTCCCTGACTCCATTACCACATTAAGAAACTATCATGTTTACTGATCAGATTGTGAAATCCGTAGAGGAGGTGGTGTTGTTATCTTCTATAAAAAGTCCTTATATATAAAAAACATCGAAGTTACCCAGGAGCTTGCTCTTCCTGAGACCATCTTCTGTGAACTGTCCTTAAATATCACATTTCGATTCTTACTATGTTACAGAGCCCCTCATTATGACATCGAACATGCAAACAAGATAAATACACTACTAACATGGGCAACATCCTGCCCAAACACTTTTATCTTTCTTGGTGACTTCAATCTACTTCACATTAACTGGACCCTAAACGAATGTATAACAGAACCCATACATGCAACTTTCTACAATGCTGTAACAAATCTGGGACAAGAACAACTAGTAACCAACAATACTAGACTTAACAACTGCCTCGATCTCATCTTCTGCAATAGTTTGAATTCAATTTATGGAGTACAAATTAAAGAACCCTTTTCCAACAGTGACCATAACATGATTGACTTTTGTCTCAACATATGTCCACACAGAAATCAACACAACGACATGATCCCCAATTATAACTTTCAAAAAGGTAACTATGATCTTATAGACAACGATCTCTCCTCTCACGATTGGCAATTTCTATTCACTGGATGCAATACTCTGAAGACTATTACAACATATTTTTACTTAAAGTCAAAAGAGTCATCAAACTATATGTACCAATGACAACTCCCAAAACCAGAAAAAACAGATTACCCATAACAATAAGGAAGCCTCAATGCAAAAAGAAATCACTTTAGCAGAAAAACAAATCTGGTCACATTGCCAACTTCAAAAGCCGATACAAAAATTTATGCCACCAGATAAAGACTAAATACACCAATTATCACATTAAACAAGAGGAAAACCTTCTATGCACCAATTCCACCCACGCTTTCTACAATTTTGTAAACAACAAACTAAAAGACTCAAGGACCATCCCACCCCTGAAAGGACCAAATGGTAAAGACTGCAATGACACCATTAAAGCCAACCTCTTACATTCTTTGGCTCAGTATTTGTAAACACCAATGGACCATGCCCAGTATTTCCTAGTCGAACCACAGATAACTACAATGATCTAATACAAATCGATTTTACAGAAGTCAATGTTGAAAAAGCACTACACAATCTAAAACCATCTCTATTTATTGGACCAGACAGAATATGTGCCCACTTCTTCAAAAAGCTATCCACTGCCATAGCCGAACATCTAAGCATAATCTTTGAAAAATCTTTCAGGAGCAGCTCCTTTCCAAAACTATGGTCACAAGCCATGGTCATCCCCATCTTCAAAATTTTCAGCCTAGTTGAAAATTACAGACCAATTTCTTTATGCTGCATCACCTGTAAAGTCATGGAATCAATTGTTAACCAATCCATTATCCACCACTTAGAGACAAACAACCTACTCTCTAATAAACAATTTGGTTTCAGAAAAAAACTATCCCGTAATCTGCAACTCTTACACTGCAAAAACCTATGGACTACACAATTTGATCAGGGCAAAGCAATAGATGCAATCTACATAAACTTCTGTCAAGCCTTTGATTCAGTGGTACATGACAAACTACTCCTAAAACTAAAATCTTATGGTATCTCTGGACACCTGCATAACTGGATAGAAGCATTCCTGGCAAACAGACAACAAATGGTCAAAATTGGGAGTGTCCTATCAAAATCTGTACCTGTCAACAGTGGTGTCCCCCAAGGCAGTGTTCTGGGACCAACTCTCTTCATACTCTACATAAATGACCTCTGTGATCATATCAAGAGCAACTGCATTCTCTTTGCTGATGATGTAAAGCTATTCAACACCACAGACAATACTGCTACCCTTCAAAAAGACCTCAACTATGTATCAGAATGGTCAAACAAATGGCAACTTCAAATCTCAACCAATAAATGTTCTGTCTTACATATTGGCAAAAAATAAAAAAAAAATAAAAAAAATACAAGCTGAATAGTCAAGTCCTTATTGATGATCCAAACTCTGTAAAGGACCTTGGAGTACTCACCTCTAATGATCTAAGTGCAAGAGCCAACTGTAACTACATAGCCAAAAAGGCATTAAGAGTTGTTAACCTAATCCTATGTAGCTTTTTTTCTGGTAATATCACACTAAAAACTAGAGCATACAAAACATTTGCTAGACCAATACTCAAATACAGCTCATCGGTCTGGAACCCACATTACGTATCTGATATTAGCACAGTTGAGAAAGTCCAGAAATATTTCACAAGAAGAGTTCTCCACTCCTCTACTCGTTGTAGAATATCTTATGCCACCAGACTTGAAATTGTAGACCTAGAAAACCTAGAACTATGCCACCTTTGGTCCAATCTAAGTATAGTATATAAAATCATACATTGCAATGTCCTATGTGTCAATGAATACTTCAGCTTTAACCATAACAATACAAGAGCACACAATAGATACAAACTCAAGGTTAACCACACCAAACTTGATTGCAGGAAATATGACTTCAGCAACAGAGTGGTAAATGTCTGGAATACTCTATTTGACTCTGTGGTTTCTTCCCCAAACCCCAAAAACTTTAACCTTAGACTGTCTACTATTGATCCCACCCCTTTCCTAAGAGGTCTGTAGGGGGCGTGCATAAGCGCACCAACATAGCTACCGTCCCTATCCTATTGATTCTTTTTATTTTTCTTATATGTATCCATTTCATGTATTTATAACTATGTTTATACTTATACCTATTATCTTGTAAGCGATTGACAAATAAAATAAATAAATACAATAAATAAAGAAGCAGGAGGGAGATATTAAGAAGAAGAAAAACCACAGTGGTTCCTTAAGTGTGCTGCTGCATACTTCAATATCTACTCAAATTAAAATTAGATAGAAAGGGAGGGAAAAACATTAATTCACCACCAATCACAAAATATAACTATAAAATATATTCATTTGTTATTTTTAACTATTATTATTGTTTTAATGCTTTTATTTGCTGATCTGTGACTGCAATAAAAATAGATTGAGATTGATTTCATAGGCAAGGCACCTATATCAAAAGGTATGCATAAAATATCCTCCAGAAATGTGCACCCTTGAATATCTATCTGCCAGTCAGATATTCCTGATGTAAGTCAGAAAAGGAAAAGAATGAAAAGAAAATTAACACCCACTTCTTTCTGAAAGTGCCAAATGTAGGTAGAGAACGTATTGAGAACTACATTGTTGCTGCTTCTCATTAAAGCTATGCCTAATATATTATATTGAGGTTTTATTCCATAACATATCAGCACAGATATAAAGATATTATCAGTCTTTGAAAGAAGCATAGAGCAGGGGTCCCCAACCACCGGTCCATGGACCGGTACCGGTCCGTGGAACAAGTCCTACCGGGCCTCTGGTTTGCTGGGCGCTGCCATCTTTTTTTGATGAAAAAGTGCTTCCGGTGAGCTTTTCCGGGTAGAAAGCTCACCGGAAGCACTTTTTCATCAAAAAAAGATGGCGGCGCCCAGCTGATGCCGGTACCGGGCCACGGCGCCCAGCTGATGCCGGTACCGGGCTGCGGCATAAAAAAGGTTGGGGATCACTGGCATAGAGGATACTTTGACCTCTTCCATATGGACATAGATAGTACTCTTCAGCAGCACTGGAACTATGGCTATCATTGTTTGGAACCTCACGTTTTCACTTCAGAAATGGATACCCAATTAAGAGTATATTTAAAGAAGTACTAGCTATTCATGAGTATGATTTAGGGCAAAGTATCTACACTAGTTGTTGCAGAAAATACATCTGAAAATCACATGCATAAATGTCATATCACATACAACACAAGCTGATTACGATGATGATGTCTCATGACAAAATTTGAAAATCCGATCTTATAAACATATACCATTAACTTTTATGTTAATAAAATATTTGGCTCAATATGTTTTAAATTATTCATTTGTAATTAGTCTAAAAATATAAAAGGCTTCTTATTATCATTCAATTTACATGATTACTTTCACATTTCTTTCCTTTTAACATAAGCAGAATATGAAATTCCAAAGCAGCTTTTGGGAAACGTGTACATTTTTATACACAAATTGAGGTTGTTAAAGACTGTAACTTTCTGATCATTATAAGGATAATTTTGGTTTCTGATTTTAAACTCACTTACATCTCACTGAAATTACTGTGTTTTCTGATTTGACTCATTATTCCTGTTCTGATTAGGCACGTGCTTTTCTTTAAAACACAACCAACATAATATTACCACTTTCAATGCATATTCTCCCCGCACCCCACTCCAGTGAGTACATTGCTGAAAAGGGATCATAACCAAGCTTGGTACTCTGATATCATGCATAAATTTTAGGTACTGTGCAATGTTTGAAGATGATTTCATATATATGCTTCATAGTATGTACAGGCAGGAACATGGCACCTGTCTGCAATTCTTTAAAGCAACTGACTCTTTTCATGGGACCATGTCACAGCTTGCAGACAGCGCCTATGCCGCTGGGTTAGAGAGCTGCAGATGTTCAATTCCTGCATTCTCTCAAGGTCATTTTACCAATTATTTCTGAAACACTACACAGTGTTAATAAATAATAAATACCTCTTAAATTCTGTTCTTAGCCGTCTTTCTCAACATATTACTTTCCAGACGGGTTAGACTATAGAGCTTGCTCATGTGAGACAATTAGCATTGTAATCCAGTTTATCTGGAAGGTGCCAAAATGGGTATAGTTATCTTTGATTAATAAATTAAATTTGGTGGTATTTTCTTTCCCCAGGCATGTGTGTGTGTGTGTGTGTCTGTTTCTCTGTGCATGCTTGTTGCAAAACCTTTTTTAAAAAATTAAAAGGTGGTTATGTACATATTGAGGTTAAAAAAAAAGGTATGGGCATCATAGGTGCATTTTGAGTATCTGATCAATGTGACATAAGAAACAGACTAAGCAATAACAGTCTCATCATAAGCAATAACTAGTCTCAAGCCTAGTTGAAAATTACAGACCAATCTCCTTATGCTGCGTCACCTGCAAAGTCATGGAATCAATTATTAACCAATCCATCATCCTCCACTTAGAGACAAACAACCTACTCTCCAATAAACAATTTGGTTTCAGAAAAAAACTATCCTGTAATCTGCAACTCTTACACTGCAAAAACATATGGACGACACAACTCGACCAGGGCAAAGCAATAGACGCAATCTACATAGACTTCTGTAAAGCCTTTGATTCAGTGGTACACGACAAACTACTCCTAAAAATAAAATCCTATGGTATCTCTGGACAACTGAATAACTGGATAGAAGCATTCCTGGCAAACAGACAACAAATGGTCAAAATTGGGAGCGTCCTATCAAATTCTGTACCTGTCAATAGTGGCGTCCCCCAAGGCAGTGTTCTAGGACCAACTCTCTTCATACTCTACATAAATGACCTCTGTGATCATATTAAGAGCAATTGCGTTCTTTTCGCTGATGATGTAAAGCTGTTCAATACCACAGACAATACTGCTACCCTACAAAAAGATCTTGACTATGTATCAGAATGGTCAAACAAATGGCAACTTCAAATCTCAACAAATAAATGCTCTGTCTTACATATTGGCAAAAAAATCAGAAAATAAAATACAAGCTGAATAGTCAAGATCTTGTTGATGACCCAAGCTCTGTAAAGGACCTTGGAATACTCACCTCTAATGATCTAAGTGCTAGAGCCCACTGCAACTACATAACCAAAAAGGCATTAAGAGTTGTTAACCTAATCCTACGTAGCTTTTTCTCTGGTAATATCACACTACTAACCAGAGCATACAAAACATTTGCTAGACCAATACTCGAATACAGATCATCAGTCTGGAACCCACATTACATATCTGATATTAGCACAATTGAGAAAGTCCAGAAATATTTCACAAGAAGAGTTCTCCACTCCTCTACTCGTTGTAGAATACCTTATGCCACCAGACTTGAAATTCTAGAACTAGAAAACCTTGAATTACGCCGTCTTCGGTCTGATTTAAGCATGGTATATAAAATCATACATTGCAATGTCCTACCTGTCAATGAATACTTCAGCTTCAACCATAACAACACAAGAGCACACAATAGATACAAACTCAAAGTTAACCGCCCAAACTTGATTGCAGGAAATACGACTTCAGCAATAGAGTGGTCAATGTCTGGAATACTCTACCCGACTCTGTAGTTTCTTCCCCAAACCCCAAAAACTTTAACCTTAGACTGTCTACTATTGACCTCACCCCTTTCCTAAGAGGTCTGTAGGGGCGTGCATAAAGCGCACCAACGTGCCTATCGTCCCTGTCCTATTGTTTCTCTTATTCTTCTTTTATTTTTCTTATATGTACCCATTTCATGTATTCACAACTATGTATACACTTATACTTATTATCTTGTAAACAATTGGCAAATCAAATAAATAAATAAATAAAATAAATCATTGCAAGAATCATTAAGAAAGAAAGAAAAGATTTAGGCACTGGTATTTCAAAATTCTATTTATGCTGTTAGCAATTTTGAAAGGATATCTTTACCACCACCAATTGCTCTGATGTAAAATTGAGTAAACTTTCATGAATGGTATCTAATGATATCTTAAGTGCTACCCACAAGTATTCAGTTATTCTCTTTTTTTCTGGCAAATTGACAAAATATAATAGGAAGAATTTTGATGAGTAATGGGGAAATGCTATGAAGATTGTATTTCTTGCTAATAAAGCAATATGGTCCAAATGATGTTTTTTCATTTGGATATAACCTGCCATGGATCATTGATATGTAGTGCTGAAGGTGGTTCCAAATCACAATTGGAAGTATGCACTCCCAGAGCAGTTTTCTATGATGGGCAGGTCATAGACAAGATGTTAGACAATGATTACAGATTAACAGATTAACAGAGTTGGGAGGGACCTTGTAGGTCATCTAGTCCAACCCCCCCCCCCCACCCAAGCAGGAGACCCTACACCATTTCTGACAAATGGCAGTCCAATCTCTTCTTGAAAATCTCAAGTGATGAAGCTCCCACAACTTCCAAAGGCAAGCTGTGTTAAGCCTGAATTCCCCAACGAGTGTTAAGGAAAACAAACTAAACAGAATGTGTAGCGTAGTCAGATAGGCAGACAGGTAAATGTGTGAGATAAGTTTGTATTTTAGTTAACACACAGTAAAAAACAGATACGCTTGTGCTATCAAAAATATAGTTTATTCCATTAGGAATTATAGCATAGTCAAAATAAACGGTCCATTAGTCATGTATCATTTCAGTCAGTCCAGTCGGGGATACTCAATTTGCAAAGTTTGTGTTGAATAGCCAATGTCAGTTCACTTACAATAAATCAGTCCGTATTATCTCTTCTCTCCGTTGAGAAATCAACACTCCTTTCTCTCCTCCGTTCCAGTAAGGAAAAACGCAGTCATCAATCCATCCAATAATTAGGGATCATTAAGCCAGAGAGAGAGAGCTGCAGTTGACTTGCTTCTTTTATGGTGCTTTTACAACCACACCCTTAATTACATTCTTGTAGTTAAAGTTACACACACTTTAACCAACAAAGTATGATAACTTATTTATTATTTTTTTACCCAAACCAGTTAGGGTAAACAATGTTATCCATTGTTCCATTGGTTGATTGTTCTCACTGTCAGAAAATTTCTACTTACTTCCAAGTTAAATCTCTCCTTGTTTAGTTTCCATCCATTATTCCTTGTCTGGCCTACAGGTGCTTTAGAAAATAGTTTGACCCCTTCCTCTCTGTGGTAACCCCTCAAATATTTAAACACTGCTATCATGATCATTAGAGAAGAAATAATGTGATGTATTCCTACAGTTTGACAAGAATATCAAATGTATATTTACAATAATGTCAATACTGACATAATAGAAGACAGACCAAACAGATTGTATAACATCTAATATGCTATTAGGAAAGATCAGAGACAAGGGACATTGGTATTCATGATATAGTCAAAACCAGGCACCAAGGATCACAGGCAAAACAATGCTGCAAATACAAATACAAATACAAATACAAATACAAATAGAGAGAGAGAGAGAGAGAGAGAGAGAGAGAGAGAGAGAGAGAGAGAGAGAGAGAGAGAGTCAGGATTGATATTCTCAGCATTGAAATAAATTGATAATTGACATTCAGATAATTAATGGATTAAAATGGACTGGAATGGGTCACTTCATATCATTCTATTTCCTATTATAAGAAAAATATAGAAGACATCAGGATAGACATAATTATTAATGAAAAAGTTCCAGGCAGAGTGCTCAGTTACCCCACAAAAATATTACCTGCATTTAACTTCAGAGTAGCAGCATCCAGAGAGAGGCTTAAATCATTAAATCATCACCATCTTTATGGCCTACAATCAGCTCATCAGAGATTAAAATCCAAGAAAAGTTTCCTTAGGTCAATGGAAGATTTTGAAGAATTTGAAAGCAGATTGGACCAATGGAAAATTACCAAGAACCAACAGTGGATGGAATCAACAGAGGAGCTGTTACTTGCATCTGGCAAAAGCTGGAAACTATGGAAATTGTTGAATAGACTGTGCACAGGTAGAAGAAAATCAAGAGACACTCTGAACAAATGGAGCTATCCAGTGGCTTCTGCCCTTTGCAATTGTGGTGGTATTGTTGGAAGAATTATCTTTCTGGGTTCAGTTCCAAGTGGGGAAAAAGACACTGGAAACATGGAGGCTGTTTGGAAAGATGGTTTAATGGTGGACAGGACCACATGGCTTGGAGTTCCAAAATAAAAAGGATGATCACATGCTTCAAGAAAAGAGAAGAGAGGGCCAAGATGCCGAGACCTTTATATACCTTCTGTTGGGCCCCACCTTAGTGTTTCCTGTTCCTGTGCAAGAAATGTATCTCATTGGCTGTCAGACTCCCAGGGGGCGGGGGTCTTAACTAACTTTGTAGGCTTTGTCTGGACCACATGAGTATTGGATGATACAATATTCCCGGGCCAGGTGATGAGATGGGTATTTATTATGTAGAATACTCTGGCCTAGGCCTTAATGACCCATTAGCAAAGGTTAATGTCATTGCCCATTGGTTGCCTTCTCCTCTCTTTGGAAGAGCTTTATAGCTCCCGCTGCCTTAAGAAAGTTCAAAACATTCTTAAAGATCCATCTCATCCTGGGAACCCTTTTTTTTTGAACTATTACCATCTGGCAGATGGTACAGAATAATTTATTTATTTTATTTATTTTATTTATTTTATTTTATTTTATTTATTTTATTTATTTTATTTATTTTATTTATTTTATTTATTTTATTTATTTTATTTATTTTATTTATTTTATTTATTTTATTTATTTATTTTTGTCAATTGCTTACAACATAATAGGTATAAGTAAAAACATAGTTATGAATACACGGATACATATAAGAAAAATAAAAAGTCTAAGGTTAAAGTTTTTGGGGTTTGGGGAAGAAACCACAGAGTCAGGTAGAGTATTCCAGACATTGACCACTCTGTTGCTGAAGTCGTATTTCCTGCAATCAAGTTTGGTGTGATTAACCTTGAGTTTGTATCTATTTGCTCTTGTGTTGTTATGGTTGAAGCTGAAGTATTCATTGAGAGGTAGGACATTGCAATGTATGATTTTATATACTGTACTCAGATCGGACCGAAGGCAGCATACTTCTAGATTTTCTAGGTCTAGAATTTCGAGTCTGGTGGCATAAGGTATTCTACAACGAGTAGAGGAGTGGAGAACTCTTCTTGTGAAATATTTCTGGACTTTCTCAACTGTGCTAATATCAGATACGTAATGTGGGTTCCAGACCGATGAGCTGTATTTGAGTATTGGTCTAGCAAATGTTTTGTATGCTCTAGTTTTTAGTGTAATATTACCAGAAAAAAAGCTACGTAAGATTAGGTTAACAACTCCTAATGCCTTTTTGGCTATGTAGTTACCGTGGGCTCTAGCACTTAAATCATTAGAGATGAGTACTCCAAGATCCTTGAGTTTGGATAGTCAACAAGGTCTTGACTATTCAGCCTGTATTTTATTTTCTGATTTTTTTTGCCAATATGTAGGACAGAGCATTTATTTGTTGAGATTTGAAGTTGCCATTTGTTTGACCATTCTGATACATAGTCGAGATCTTTTTGAAGGGTAGCAGTATTGTCTGTGGTGTTGAATAGCTTTACATCATCAGCGAAGATAACACAGTTGCTCTTGATATGATCACAGAGGTCATTTATGTAGAGTATGAAAAGAGTTGGTCCTAGAACACTGCCTTGGGGGACACCACTGTTGACAGGTTCAGAGTTTGATAGGATACTCACAATTTTGACCATTTGTTGTCTGTTTGACAGGAATGCTTCTATCCAGTTATGCAGGTGTCCAGAGATACCGTAAGATTTTAGTTTTAGGAGTAGTTTGTTGTGTACCACTGAATCAAAGGCTTTACAGAAGTCTATGTAGATTGCGTCTATTGCTTTGCCCTGATCGAGTTGTGTAGTCCATATGTTTTTGCTGTGTAAGAGTTGCAGATTACATGATAGTTTTTTTCCTGAAACCAAATTGTTTATTAGAGTGTAGGTTGTTTGTTTCTAAGTGGAGAATGATGGATTGGTTAATAATTGATTCCATGACTTTACAGGTGACGCAGCATAAAGAGATTGGTCTGTAATTTTCAACTAGGCTGGGGTCTCCCTTTTTGAAGATGGAGATGACCGTGGCTTGTGACCATAGTGTTGGCAAGGAGCTGGTCCTTAAAGATTTTTCAAATATTATGCTTAGAGGTTCGGCTATGGCGGTGGATAGCTTTTTTAAGATGTAGGCACATATTCTATCTGGTCCAATAGATGGAGATTGTTTTAGATGGTGTCGTGCTTTTTCAACATTGTCTTCTGTAAAATCGATATGTATTAGTTCATTTTAGTTGTCTGTGGTTCAACTAGGAAATACTGGGCATGATCGATTGCTGTTTACAAATACTGAGCCAAAGAATGTGTTAAAGAGGTTGGCTTTAATAGTGTCGTCGTTGCAGTCTTTACCATTTGGTCCTTTCTGGGGTGGGATGGACCTTGAGTTTTTTAGTTTGTTGTTTACAAAATTGTAGAAAGTGCGGGTGGAATTGGTACATAGGTTTTCTTCTTGTTTAATGTGATAATTGGTGTATTCAGTTTTTATCTGGTGGCATAAATTTTTATATTGGCTTTTGAAGTTGGCAACGTGACCAGATCTGTTTTTCCACCAAAGTGATTTCTTTTTGGATTGAAGCTTCCTTATTGTCATGGGTAATTTGTTTTTTCTGGTTTTGGGAGTTGTTAATGGTACATGTAGTTTGATGACTCTTTTGACTTCAAGTAAAAGTATGTTGTCATGGTTTTCTACAGTATGGCATCCAGAGAATAGAAATTGCCAATTAAGGGATGAGAGATCGTTGTTTATAAGATCATAGTTGCCTTTTTTGAAGTTATAACTGGGGATTCCGTCATGATGATTTTTGTGTGGACATATGTTGAGACAAAAGTCAACCATGTTGTGGTCACTGTTGGAAAAGGGTTCTTTAATTTGTATTCCGTAAATTGAATTCAAACTATTGCAGAAGATGAGATCGAGGCAGTTGTTAAGTCCAGTGTTGTTGGTTACTAGGTCTAGTCCCAGATTTGTTATTGCATTGTAGAAGGTTGCATTTGTGGGTTCAGTTGTACATTTGTTAAGGATCCAGTTAATATGAGGTAAATTGAAGTCACCAAGAAAGATAAAAAGTGTGTGGGCAGGATGCTGCCCATGTTAGTAGTGTATTTAGCTTGTTTGCATGTTCAATGTCATAATCGGGGCACTGTAACATAGTAAGAACCAAAATGTGATATTTAAGGACAGTTCACAGATGATGGTCTCAGATATAGCAAGCTCCTGGGTAACTTCAATGTTTTTTAGATGTAGGGACTTTTTATAGAAGATAACAGCACCACCTCCTCCACAGATTTTATGATCTGATCGGTAAACATGATAGTTTCTTACTGTGGTAATGGAGTCAGGGAGAGATGCATTGAGCCATGTTTCACAGACAAATATAATATCACGAACTTTGGTGATGTTGTCTGATTCGTTGGTGTCTTTGAGACCAAATAAGATGGCATTTGGACGTTTCTGTTCACATTCCATGGTGTCTCTGATGTGTAAGGAGATATTATTTATGGAATTATTTGAAGGGATAGCAATTGTTTGTGGCTGTGGTTTGGTAGTTATTTTTTGTTGTAGTTGTGATTGTAGTTGAGGTAGTGGTTTTGGTTGTTGTGGGATTTGATTTTGAGCTGATAGGTACTCACTTATCTGTGCTGTATTTTTATTTTTTTCAAGAGAGATTAGGCTTGCTTTATAGTTGTTTCAAAACGTGTTGCTAAGCATTCTTCTATTGAGGGAATGAGTGATTGTATGCTTTCAACTCTGTCAGGTAGGGTACACAGTTTGTTTAGCTTAGGAGAACATGATGGACATAGATAAAAGAACGTATCTGAATTTTTAACCATATCAGCTAGGCTTTTGTTTGGACTTAAGCAGGTAGGATGGGCTAGATTATCGCATAGGCGGCATTTGATGTAAATTTCACTTTCATTGATGGTTTCAAGACCTCTGAAACATGTCTGGGAGGTCATTGGTAGATATATTTTTCTTTTTTTTGGTTTGGAGTTTTTGGCTGGCATGGTCAATGGCAATAGTACAGTAATCAATTACATTAGCTAGTTAATGTGATAGGTAGACAGTTACTTAATGAATGTTGGTAATTAATAAATGTTAATTGATATGTTAGAGAACAAATCAAAAGTGAGGTTACTTGTTACTAAAAATCAATCAATAGGTTATTCAAATCACTCTAATCAAATAATTTTGCTAAGCCACAAACAGCCTAATTTATTACAGTAATTACTAAACACACTGGTCAATTAAATTCACTAAATCACTGATTTTACGAATCAGAAATTCAGTAATTACACTATATGCACTGAACACTCAATCATACTAATCAATAAAAACAATAAACCAATCATTTGATAAAAAATAATTATTTTAAAGAAATTGATTTTTTGAGATAATGAAAGTAATGAAGTAGTATTTAGAGTTAGTAAGTAAAGGTTTATTGCTTTGCTTAGCTGTTGCTGATATCTGAGAATAGGTTTATAGCCCCTAATAAACTGGCAGGAGGTCTCTTTTACTGGGCTGTTTGAAAACAATCAGTGAGCAAGGGTTTACACTTTCTTTCTTGTTTTGTAGATTGAGTTTTTGAGATAGTAAAGATGCAAAGATGCTGAAGGGGGGAATCTCTGGCTCCTTCTTCAGCAGAGATAAACAGAACAATTCACTGGGAAGCATCAGGAAACTTTTTGTTTTGTTTTTCCTTGATGAATGGGATTTCTGGTCCCCTCCTAGTTAATTTAAATACACTTTCAAAGTGTGTTGCTTTTAAGAGAAAGAGGCACATAGATAGTCTTGCACTGGCAATTTGAACAGTTTATATTTTTACTACGTAGACTCAGATTTGTATTGAGCATTCGCTCCTGGCTTCAATATACTTCTGCTTCCATCACAGGAAATAAAATTGCTTCCAATCTTCACAGGAGTTCAGTTATAACAATACTTCCCTACTTATTGAAAGTCCAAAGTTACTATCCTTTTAAAGAGGCAGTCCGGATTAGTAATTTGGTGAAGAGGGAAGAGGGAAGAAGGGGCAGCAGGGAAGCAGTCTGCTTCAAACCCTGGCTGCAAACGTCTGAAGACCGACTCACAGCTCCCAGTGCTCACCGCCCTGCAAGGATGGGATGAATCTCACCGTCTCACGGCCCTGCAAGGTTGATCGTAGAGCCCCCAGTACTGGCGAGCTCCACCGCCTTACCTTCTAGTAAGGATGGGTCGAATCACAGATCGTTGAGCGCTTTTGAATAGAGCACTTTTGAATTTAGTGCTTACCGAGGAATGAGTTCTTTTCTGGCATGCTGGTCAAGGATGGGAGGAATCGGAGATCTCCGAGTACTTTAGAATTGAGCGTTTGCTGAGGAATGGAGCTCTTTTCTGGCTTGCTAGCAAGTCTCGGGCATTAGGCTTTCTAACTCGCTGGTTGACCCTCTCTTCCTTGTGACAGCCCCTCAAATGTTGGAATACTGCTTTCTGAAATCACCATTCTATAACTTTGATGATTCTATCAGTGATCAGCCAACGGTTTTTTAAGATCCACAAAAATCCCACCAGACTTCAAAGAATAAACAAAACAATTGAACAAACCTCCTCTGCAGATTAAACCTTCTCAGAACCCAACAATCAAACAATCAAACTAGATCAATAGGCTGAAAAACAGCTTCTATCCAAGGGCAGTATCTCTTTTGAATTTAAATTAGAATATTACATGCAATCAATAAAACAAGGATTGTACATAGAACAAAATTGGACCTCTGAAAATTATAAGCATGCATATGTACTCAGTACTTGGTTTGGGCACCTTTTGCAGCAATTACTGCCTTAATGCGGAGTGGCATGGAAGCTATCAGCCTGTGGCACTGATGAGGTATTATGGAAGACCAGGATGCTTCAATAGCAGCCTTCAGCTCTTCTGCATTGTTCGGTCTCATGTCTCTCATCTTTCTCTTGGCAATGCCCCATAGATTCTCTATGGGGTTCAGGTCAGGTGAGTTTGCTGGCCAATCAAGCACTGTAATTCCATGGTGATTAAACCAGGTTTTGGTGCTTTTGGCAGTGTGGGCAGGTGCCAAGTCCTGCTGGAAAATGAAGTCAGCATCCCATAAAGCTCGTCTGCGGAAGGAAGCATGAAGTGCTCCACAATCTCCTGGTAGATGGCTGCATTGACCCTGGACTTAATGAAGCACAGTGGACCAACACCAGCAGATGACATAGCTCCCCAAATCAACACAGACTGTGGAAACTTCACACTGGACTTCAAACATCTTGCAGTGTGTGCCTCTCCATTCTTCCTCCAGACTCTGGGTCCTTGGTTTCCAAATGAGATGCAAAAGTTGCTCTCATCAGAAAAGAGGACTTTGGACCACTGAGCAACAGACCAGGTCTGTTTTTCTTTAGCCCAGGTAAGACACTTCTCATGTTGTTGTTCAGGAGCAGCTTGACAAGAGGAATATGACATTTGAAGCCCATGTCCAGGATCCGTCTATGTGTGGTGGCCCTTGATGCACTGACCCCAGCCTCAGTCCACTCCTTGTGAAAGTCCCCAACACTTTTGAATAGCCTTTTCCTGACAATCCTCTCCAGGCTGCGATTATCCCTGCTGCTTGTGCACCTTTTTCTTCCACACTTTTTCCTGTCACATAACATTATATTAATGTGCTTTGATACAAGCTCTGTAAAGGACCTTGGAATACTCATCTCAAGCTCTGTAAAGGACCTTGGAATACTCATCTCTAATGATCTAAGTGCTAGAGCCCACTGCAACTACATAGCCAAAAAGGCATTAAGAGTTGTTAACCTAATCCTACGTAGCTTTTTCTCTGGTAATATCACACTACTAACCAGAGCATACAAAACATTTGCTAGACCAATACTCGAATACAGTTCATCAGTCTGGAACCCACATTACATATCTGATATTAGCACAATTGAGAAAGTCCAGAAATATTTCACAAGAAGAGTTCTCCACTCCTCTACTCGTTGTAGAATACCTTATGCCACCAGACTTGAAATTCTAGAACTAGAAAACCTTGAATTACGCCGTCTTCGGTCTGATTTAAGCATGGTATATAAAATTATACATTGCAATGTCCTACCTGTCAATGAATACTTCAGCTTCAACCATAACAACACAAGAGCACACAATAGATACAAACTCAAAGTTAACCGCACCAAACTTGATTGCAGGAAATACGACTTCAGCAATAGAGTGGTCAATGTCTGGAATACTCTACCCGACTCTGTAGTTTCTTCCCCAAACCCCAAAAACTTTAACCTTAGACTGTCTACTATTGACCTCACCCCTTTCCTAAGAGGTCTGTAGGGGGCGTGCATAAGCGCACCAACGTGCCTACCGTCCCTGTCCTATTGTTTCTCTTATTCTTCTTTTATTTTTCTTATATGTATCCATTTCATGTATTCACAACTATGTATACACTTATACTTATTATCTTGCAAACAATTGGCAAATCAAATAAATAAATAAATAAATAAATAAATAAAACTTCTTTTGCAATTACCTTTTGAGGCTTTCCCTCCTTATGGAGGGTGTCAATGATGGTTTTCTGCACAACTGTCAGGTCAGCGGTCTTTCCCGTGATTGTGCTTCCTCCTGAACCAGACTGAGAGACCATTTAAAGGCTCAGGAACCCTTTGCAGGTGTTATGGCTTAATTAGCTGATTAGAGTGGGACACTTTGAGCCTAGAATATTGAACCTTTTCACAATATTCTAATTTTCTGAGATTGTGGATTTGGGGTTTTCATGAGCTGTAAGCCATAATCATCTCAATTATGACAAATCATGGCTTGAACTATCTTGCTTTGCATGTAATGAGTCTATCTCATATATTAGTTTCACCTTTTAAGTTGCATTACTGAAATAAATGAACTTTTGCATGATATTCTAATTTTTTGAGTTTCACCTGTATGTCTACCTGCAGATGTGGTAATAATGAATTAATCACCACAAACCCTACATGAGTTTTCACATGAAGTAGGATTCATTCTTTGATTTGGTTAACTTGCTTTCTCTCTTTAAATATAGAAACTTATATATACAACATACACTTTTTAAATTCCAATGTGTTTATGTGTGCATATTGTTTATTAGCATTTCCTTTATTTAAGGCAACAATGACTAAATCTATTATCCTGCTGAATGTTTGGTAATCTTTCTTTTCTAAGGTATACAATTCCTTTTCCTAGCATCTGTTTACAAGAATTATCCATTTAATTATTTATTTATAAATAAATTGAATTTTGTCAGCAAATGCTTCAATGTTTCTATGACTGCAGTTTCAAATGAAAACTTTCTCAGAGTTCAAGGGTAACATTTTTATTGTTGATGCTGCAGAGGAGAATATATTTCTACATATATGTGGGTAGGTAGGAAAGTAGGAAATATTGAAAGATAGCCTTTTAAAAACTGTGGTGGAATTTACTTGTACTCCAGCTGAATATTGTTTTCTGTTTTCAATGTGTCAGTGTTTTCTTATAAATAAATGAATAAAGAATAAATCTAAACAACAGAACAGAAAGAACAGCTTGGAAGCCTTGTTGATTTGTTTTTGTGTTATGTTTTTTCCCCACAGCAGAAATTGAAAATTAATTTTGTGTGGTTTTTTCCGCCTCCTTTCCATTCTTTAACTATGCCTGACAAAACCAGGGGAACTGGCAAAAAAAGAAGAAGAAAAAGCCCTAGGAGTAAGTAATTAACATTCAAAGCTTTACCATTGAGACACCTTTTATATGTTCTCTTGTATCCAACTGGCAAGATATTTCTAAACAAGCCTTTAATTAACAGGTGAGTTTAATTGATATGTGTGTTGTATTTGACCAGCAAAGACCTTAGTGAGGAGGAGGGAAGACTCCATCATACTTACTAAAAGCTATGAATTCATTTGTTGCTGCATCTTTTGTTGGTGGCTGGAGTGAGAATTATGACTACAAAAGAAGTAAACTTTTACATATTTTACACAAAAATATGTAAAAGTTTAAAAATCATCTTAAAATAGGAATGTTTTCTGTATCTCAGCGGTGGAATTCAAGTTGTTTTACCATGTGGGCATGACTTGGTGGGCATGCTTTGCCTAATGCTGGCATGCAGCTTTCCCCACACCAGTTGAGGCCTGCAGCACCAATCAGCTGAGAGGATAAAGAAGAGAAAAGCACAGGGGCAGGTGGGAGGGCCGATCCTGTGCTTTTCTCTTCTTTTTTCCTCTCAGCTGATTGGCCAATTTTTTTTCCTCCTCTCAGCTGATCATTGTTTTTTTTACTACCAGTTCTGCCAAACTGGTCCAAATTGGTAGCATACCACACTGATCTCAATGTTCTTTCAAGGATCAAGTGATTCTGAAGACAAAAATAGGAATTGCTTCTGAGCATAAAAGTACAGCCACCTTCACTTACGGGCTTTTAATAAATGTACTTTCCTCAACTTGGTAACTGTGGTAGAATTTCAACACCCAGATTCCCAGCTATTATGGCAAAAAGATATTCTGAATTGGAAGTTATACACATCTGGAGGAGACTAAATTGACAAGTGTAACAAGTTAAATTATTTGCTTAAATGTAGCTTTTCTATCAAATTAATTAAAATACATCTAAAAGAATCAGTTTCATATAAAACATACCTAATCTCACATCTATATAAATCAGAAGACCTACTAAAATTTACTGAATCATTTATTCCAAGATAGTATATGTAATTTTAATTTGTGAGAATAATTATAGAATACCTTGCTTGACAAGATTAAAATAAACTTGAATTAGTGTGGTTTTGGTTTCATTTCTACAATCTGAAAATAAAAGAAAACATATATTATTGCATTGCATTGTTGTTTGCTTAGTTTTTAGCTTTAGCAGAATTAAATATTTCAGAAAACTATCAAAAAATATAAGCAAGCTAGTAGTGACCATGTACAATAGTGATAAAATTAAAGTATATTAAAACATAGATAATGAGCATAATAAAAATAAGGCAATATTTTTATAAGAAGTTGAATTTATTCTTCAGCAACTAAAGAGTTATTTTAAAAAAAAAACCTTAATGAAATATGACATTTATGTAATAATGGAAGACTTGGTAATCTCAGCTGGTCTTTGAAAACTTGCAGATTTGCACACAAACTACAAACCACCATGCAGAGCAGAAAGCAGGTTTCAAGGGTTTTTAATGTCAAACAACAAATTTTCCATCCGACAAGAACGGTATCCTAACCGGTCTAGTTTAGCCCTGGAAGCTTCTGCCTTAGTGTTATTTAAAGGTATAAACACACCCACCTAAGCACTCCTATCTCCTATCCATGCCCCTAATTATTCCCTTAATCACTTTTTATTCCCATCTTCCGGTTTACCTAATAAGTCCACTATTTCCTTCCCTATCACCTATCCATTGTCATGCTTCCTATCTCATTGGGAGTAAACTAAATAGTTAAACTACCCGCCCCCCATTGCCTGTTTCTTCAGCACAGTTGATACGGTGCAGCTTTTGTTATCTTTCTCAGTTTGGCTTTTGGCAGAATCATCTAATTAACGTCCAACAATCCATCAAACACAGATAGGAGTTTCCCTTCAAGTTACAGATGACTGAGGATCCCCTCCAACGTCATAATTCTCCGACGCTGCAGCTGTCGCAATTACCCAGAAGCATCTATCATCCTGCAAAATGTGCTGACGGGCTCAGATTATCTATCATCCCTAATGGAGCCCGACAAATAGATAGGTTATAGCAGTATGTATGCAAACAATGTACATTAATGTCAATTAATTTGTATCTTATTTATAAATTTCAAATATTTATAGCATACCTTTGAGCCAAAAAAATGCTTAAGCAAGCTTATATAAACTACATCAAAATGAATTCAAAAAAGTTAGAGTTTGCACAATGAGATCAAGAAGAGGAATTCATTCAAAGAAGTATGATTTTCTCTCCTCCTAAACAGGTCTAGATTGAGTTGTCTAAATGTTGATATATATATAAGTGTAAATCAGTAGTGGGATTCAAAAAATTTTTACTACCAGTTCTGTGGGCATGGCAGGGGAAGGATACTGTAAAACAGAGGTGGTATTCAGCAGGTTCTGACCAGTTCTGGAGAATCGGTAGCAAAAAGTTTGAATAGTTTGGAGAACTAGCAAATACCACTTCTGATTGGAGATTTTACAGTATCCTTCCCCTGCCACCCCCACCAAGCCACGCCCACAGAACCGATAGTAAAAATATTTGAATCCCACCACTGCTGTAAAATTTCCACTCAGAGGTCCTATTTGCCGGTTCTCCAAACTACTCAAAATTTCCATTACCGGTTCTCCAGAACTGGTCAGAACCTGCTGAATACCACTTCTGGTGTAAATGATTTTATTCATGCCTGTGGCACCCATTTTTCTTCTGTAGTATCTTTTGGTTGTATGAAAATCTCTTTAAGAATTGAGTAGGAGTATTTTGCCTAGCAAAATGATAACCTAAGGAATAGGGGATAAAAAGGTTTACCTCTACCCAGCAATAATTTAGTTTACATGCAGTTGTTATGCAACTCCCTAATTAATTAAAAAGTCTTATGTCTTAGTTTGTGAATTTGCCAATAGTTGTAAGTAATGCAACATTTTGTAAACTATTTTACATATATTTCTATAATTTATTTCATTATTCAGTGAATCTATGCACAAATAATGTAGCTCTGGATTTCCATACTGGAGAGAAGATTCCATAATACATTTAAATAGACTGAAGTAAACTTTAGAGCAATGATATATGCTAATGAACTCTTGTAACAGAAAATAGAAAGAAATGACTTCATAATAGATTAAATAATGTTTGTCTCATGGTAAAATTATAATAGCTGCCCTTCTCAGATCAATAATTGCTTTTACTTGAGCTTCTGAATGTCAGGTTTGAACAGTAGGTTTTCAACTAATTGGCGTATAAACTAGGAACTCTCTTCTTGTTGCTAACCTGTGTGTTATTGCTAATATTTTTATGCACTACCTTTGTTGCATTTTTACATTAATTGTATGTTAGATTTTGGTCTGTTTTTTGAAGTTCTCAGCTGCATACTAACTTTAATTTCTAATTTCATTCTCCTTGATGCTTAAGATTTGTTGGGTTGATGGTACTATTCTATTTAAGTATCTTAGAGATGGGAAGGTAGGTAGGTACATGTGATTGCTATTATGTTTTCTTTTCTGTGTTAGTTTGCTTAGAAATTGAAAGCAACAATCTTAAATTAAACCAGTGGGCATTTGGTTGAAGTATTTTCACCTAAATGGGCAAGAAAGTAGTATTCTCTTGGTAATACTATTGGTAATACTATTATTAGAGATATTAAAATATTTTAAATGATTAGAAATATTTTTTCTTAAACCAATAATGTAACACATCCGATCTATTTTCTTGGTGATAATGTTCATATTTCACAATACTAGCAGTATTACATTCAGCAAGAAATTGTCAGGCCCAAGCCCAAAACCAACACAGTGAAATCCATTCAAACCCAATTCTTTATTTGTTTACACTTAATGGATAGAATCTTGCCAGAGTACAGCTATGAGCCTCTAACCTAATAGATATACCCTGGAAGATTCTAACTATGGCTACCTAAACCTCTTGCCCCTCTCTCATCGAGCTTGCAACTACACCGTCTCTTAATTTGGGCTTCTGTCTGGATTATGCCACTTCCTATCCCACAAACCACAATGCTCCTATCAGGAATCCCCCCCCACACACACACATGCACTCCTTCCCCAGGTGCACATTAATCACAGAAGTGGGGGGATATAATATAGCTTATATGGTTCACTAAACATGCAGCACTATTGCTTCACCTACAAGGATATTTTATTAACTATCTCTGATACCAAAGCAAACAGGTAGTTCATAAAGAAAACAGTTTAAAATTAATTCAATTTACTAAGTTGGTAAAGCATGGATGCTTGATGACAGGAAAGAGAATAAAAATCATTTTATTATGCTAAATTAATCAACAAAATAAAAGTAAAATATATGTGTAGCATTAATGAATCTCAGAATTGGTAGGCACTACAATAAAAAGAAAAAAAGTCAGGGAAAACTTTCCTAAACTTTGAATATGTTGCTCAACAGTTACCCTCTTCTTTTCTCTTTGTCAAAAAAAGGGAAATTCAAATGGTGACAAGAAACATCAGTAATTTATTGCTGTAAACGAAGTGCAGATTTTTCTTTCCAATATTGCATAATTATTATTTTAGCTGGCTTTAACGTGTTACAATAGGAATTAATTTGATTAATAGAACAGACCATTTTTCAAGTGATATTTTCTTTGAGTTAAAGAAAAAGATCTTGTTTCATTTATACTAGGCCACTTCATTGAATCCTAAAGTAAAATAACTTCAGTTCATGTATCAAGTCTGTTGAAGGGATAACCATATCATTTTGTACCTTTATTTATTTATTTTTATTTATTTATTTGATTTGTCGATCGCTTACAAAACAATAGGTATAAGTATAAACATGAGTAAGAATACAGAAAATAGGTACAATCAAATGGGGACAATAGGATAGGGACAGGAGGCACGATGATGCACTTATGCATGCCCCTTACAGACCTCTTAGGAATGGAGTGAGGTCAATAGTGGATAGTTTAAGGTTAAAGGAGTGGGGGTTTGAGGATATAACTACAGAGTCAGGTAGTGCATTCCAGGCATTGACCACTCTGTTTCTGAAGTCGTACTTTCTGCAATCAAGTTTGGAGTGGCTAACATTGAGTTTGTATCTATTGTGTGCACTTGTATTTGTTCTTCTTTGAGCCATATGTTTGGCTATATTTGCCATTCAAAATATGTATAGTATTTTGTAATACCAGTAATATAAATCACTGTTCTATAATTTAACAATTTAATATTCATTTTTCTTGACGGGACATTAGTATCAGGTTCATTCAACAGGCAACTTTTGCTGCTCATCTTTTCCTCCTAGAAGAATAGACTGTTTGCACCTCCTTATGAATGACTGAAAAAGCTTACATGATGAAATATAGTTTATAAGATGACAGATTTGGCATACAAAGAAACTTTCCAGCCAATCTTATTTGTTAAGTGGTCTTTGTCCAGATCAGAGCTGTTTTCTTTTGTTTGGCAAGAGATGTGACTAAACCAGCTTATGCTCTTATCCATAGAGCTCTGGTTGGTTGTCCCTGCCAGCAAGTACTTACTTGGCCATGACTACAATGGTTAAAATTGAATAAAAATAGATTAATTGTGTACAGTTAATATTGCATTTTTAGAGGTTTCATTCTATTTCCATGTACACATATAATGAAGAACTATAATTTAAAATTACATTTAACTATTTCCCAAGTTCTGCCCTTTGAAATAATGCTTCAGTGACAGCATAAACTGAAACAGGCAGCAGTGAAACATTTAACAGCTGGACAGCCTTCTGTGTCCCAAGCTGCAGTAAAGAACGCCTTCTGAAAGTTTCCTCATGTAGAAGGCTATTCAATGTGTGAGAATAGGGTGACAAATGACTAAATCCTGGCACTTACCAATGATGTCACTATGCTGGTCAATGAGATATATAGAAGCAAGGACTTTTTCATGCTACCAAGCTCAGCTAACCAAATCAGGATACATGAGCAATTAACTTTTTAATTAAGACAAATGGGAGACATTAGCCTTCCTTCAACTCTGTTCATCTGTACTCTCAAATAGAAAAATGCTGATATTTTCTCTGCAATAAATGAATCTTTTATTTTGATTTGTTGGTGGCATTGCCTTCTTTCTTATAAATAAGTCCACCAAACAATTCTTAACAGATATTTAAAACAGATATCTAAGTCAATCTTTCTTGACTTAGAGACCAAATTAGATAACAACCAATATACATTTCAATAAAAAAGATTTTTATGTCTTTGTTTCTTTTCTGTCCAGATGTGAAGGTAATACTTCAGAGTACAGTTGATTTGTTTCCTTTGACACTTAAATCCTCATTTAAGAATAAAATGTTTGAAATCAAGAAATTAGCCATTTTAGCATTTTGAACAGAGAAAACTTGCAATGTAGCCTTCTTCATTCTGATGATTATGTGGATGTATTACTCTCAGATTCCAGAATTCAATTGTCCAGATCAACTAAATTATTCTTAGGTTGGCTCAACTCAGATAATTAATATGACATAGTGAGACATCAACTTTAATCAGCTCACAAAATATATTATTAATATAATTTTGGTTTTTTATAATTATTTTGATTATAGAGAATAAAATAAAATGATTCAGAAACAATGTATTCAAATTAAACAAGTAAGATTCATTTAATAAATTATTTCTGCTGTAATCATGACCAAGCAATGTTGGAGCCAAACCTTGCTCTTTCAAAGTCACTTGTGTGAATGTGAACCATTTCAGTATTTTAGACTAGATGTCTAATTTAGTAGTGCCTTGAGATATCTATCCTCTCTACGAAATATATTTTGGATCTTCTCAAAACAATATTCTGAAGCTTTTTTCTCATTCTAAGTTTTTGTTGTTACTTCCCGAGTGTGATATTAGAGGTATATATCAGATTTCACACAAACCCTGATTGAAAAAAAAAAGCAAGAAACATCAGACTACAGAGATTCACAAATTCAGCTCAGTGTTGAACAAATATATCCAAAACTAATCCTTTATAATTTAAGTAATCTACTCAAGAACAAACAACTTTTCAGGATATGAAACTTGCCTTCTCTTTTCAGCTATCCTAATCCCATCCATACTTTCACATTTGAAAGCAGGGTTTTGGTTTTTTTTTTCCATAATTTGCTGGTGGGGGAAAGGCATGTTGCCTTTTGCATTTTATTCTAGAAACTTATCCTGAATGAACAGGGATAGTGATAGATACTGAGTACTATAGTGTTCAGAATAAGGAGTCGCGAGCAGTAAAAACAGAATTTTGAAGGTATTCCTTCGAAAAAGCTGTTCACCCTATGCTTTGATCTCCCCAAATAAGAGACTTCTATTTCCTGACATACTAGTCTCATGCTAGTGTTCCTGACCTAGACATTAAACGGAAGAAGGTATATTCTATCTTTGTTTGATTGTCATTTCAGACATGTCCATTGAATTTAAAGATATCCTTGGGCCTTCTTCATAGAAGAGGGGATGGAGTAAAGGTGGGCTTCAGCCAGTTCGGACAAATTTGGGTGAATCAGTTCTTAAGATTCTATGCAGTTTGGCAAACCAGCAAATCCCACCACTGTCTGGTCCTGCCCTGCCTTGCCCACCCTGCCCAGTCACTCCTCATCTCGCCCACTCACCTAGCACAGCTGCTGCTGCTCTCTGCCTGGGTCTCTCACTTGCCTCAACCAGATGGTCTCTGCAGTCCAGCCAGCTTGCCTGCCTTCATTACCAATGCTGCATCCCACACAACACTCTTCCCACAGCCCAGCTGAATAGCCCTGATCTGCCTGGGTGAGCCTGCAAGCAAGGCCCAAATCCTGGCCTAGCTGCCTCCCACATGGCCCAGCTAACTTGACTGCCTTCCGCTGCAGTCTACTACGTGGTGGTCTGTGTCCAGCTCTCTGTCTCAACTGCCTTCCTTCACTGATCTCTGCTCTTCCTTGCTTGCCTAGACGAAACTTGCCCAGCTGTCTTGACCTGCTCCCACCCGCTCCAGCAGCAGAAGCCTTGAGGCAGAAGTAAGCACACCTGGGTGACTCCTTGGGGAAGCAGGGCTGGGAAGGGTGCTCTCAGCCTCAATCTGTTTCTCTCAGCCTCAATCCATTTCTCTCCCTCAGCCTCCTACTGCTTCTTGAGGCCTCAATCTGTTTCAAACTGATTGAGGAGGGGGGTTCCCTTGGGTATTCTGGCATTGGGACAAAGTCCCTACCACTTACTCATTTGAAAGGGGTTAACCCTGTTCTACTGTGAACAGCATTATTGTAAGCAACCTCTGTAAATGGCAGAAGGTCAGCCCAATTGGACTTCTGGTAGTTCATGTAGCTCCTCAGATACTGTTCTACCATGGCATTCAATCTGTCTGCCCCGCAATTGGTGCTCGGATGGAATACCGAGCTAAGGCCAATGGACCACAAGAACTCCCTCCAGAACTTAGCTGTGAATTGGACTCCTCTGTCCAAGGTGATTCTGCATGGTACTCCATGCAGGCAGTAGATGTCTTTCAGGAAGAGTTTGGCTAGTTGATGAGCTAAGATAATATGTTGCAGGGTATGAAGTGTGCCTACTTGGATAATAAGTCAATCACAGTCCAGATCACTGATTCCCCCACTCTTTGGCAGTTCAACTATAAAGTCCATTGCAATCTCCTCCCACATTTGAAGTCTGGACTGACCATAAGAATCTGGAGGCTTTTAGGATCCCACAGAAACTATCACTCAAACACGTCCACTGGGCTCAATACTTCAACCAATTCAGTTTCATGCTAAGACACATCCCGGTGGGAGGAATTTCCAAGCTGATGCCCTTTCCTGCATGCCCCAATACAAATGCGAGCAGGAGGAGGTAGTAGATGCTATCATTCCACTTCCCCAAACTGCAGCCCAAGTTGGCAAGTTTCCCTCTTCTAAATCATCAGTCAAAACCAGTCAGAGAGCCAATTAGGAATGTCCCGATAAAATAGTGTTTGGCTAATCTGCTTATCCAGGCTTTCTCTGAAAAAGTGGACTAGAAGCTCCTCTGAGCAGGGCAGTAGCTTCCCTACTACCCTTCTGAACTCATGAATGTGTTCTTTAATGGGTCACCCTCTTTGCTTTAATCTCCAGATATCACCCCCTGCATACTAGTCGTCCTCCACTTCCTTGAACCTAGTTTCCAGTTCTTATAGGAATTTGTTGCATCCTGCAGTTGCGGGGGGGGGGGTGTCTTCTCTTATGCAGGACTGCGAACCACAGTTTTGCTTCTCCCTCCAGCCCTATGGTGATGGCATTCACCATGGCTCTATGAGATGAGTAGAGGTGCCCATAGCACTCTAAATGGACTCCAGTGGAGTCAAGGAATAGAGCCAGTTGATCTGGGTCCCTATCAAATGTTCCCCTGAATTGAAGCAGCTCATTCAATCCTGCCACTCCCCCCTCTTATTGAGTCCCATCCACCTGTGCCAGAAGTACTTGGCAGTTTCTGTCACCTCTGGCTTGAGGAAGGGGGCCTTGCCCAACCTGGGCAGGTTGTCTGCGGCACAGGGAAACTATGGTAGCAGCCTGAGCTCAATTCCCTTCTGGTGGTGGAGAAGGAGGGCTGCATTCTTGCCCATCTCTTCCACTTTAGGTGGCCGCATGTCCGGACCCCACATCTCCTTCATGGTCAAATCAAGGAAATAGTCAGTCCACTAAAGAGAGAAGATGGCAAGGCATTAACAGGCCACAGAGAGAAAGCAGGACTGCTTAACTCATTAAATCAATCAGATTAGCCAAACACCATCTTATCGGGACATTCCTAATTGGCTCTCTGACTGGTTTTGACTGACGATTTAGAAGAGGGAAACTTTTGCCAACTCCTCACACAAAAAGAAACTATAGCTCAACCCACCAAAAACATAACTGTAAAAGACAGACCAGAAATAAAAGTTAAAATAAGCAAAAAAAAAAAAAAAAGTAAGAGAACACCTGTCTGATCTTGATGAACACAAATCACCAGGGCCCGATGGATTACATCCCAGAGTTTTAAAGGAGCTGGCAGAGGTCATCTCAGAACCACTGCACCATATCTTTCAAAAATCCTGGAGCACCAGGGAACTACCAGAGGTCTGGAAAAGAGCTGGTGTGATTCCCATCTTCAAAAAAGGGGAAAAAACAGATCCAGGAAACTATAGACCAACCAGCCTAACATCAATACCTGAAAGATAATGGAAAAGATAATAAAAAATAGATCTGCCAACATCTAGAAACAAGTAAAGTAATAACTAGCAATCAGCACAGGTTTGTTAAAAACAAATTATGCCAAAGCAATCTTATTTCATTCTTCAACACAGTGACTAAATTAGTAGACCAGTGAAATACTGTGGACATAATATATTAAGATTTCAGCAAGGCATTTGACAAAGTAGACCACAACCTACTTCTTAGTAAACTAGAAAATAAGTGGAATAGATAGCACCACCACTAGATGGACTCGCAACTGGCTGGCAAACCTTACTCAAGGAGTAGTCCTTAATGGGTCTAAGTCTACATGGAGGGAAGTAAGCAGTGGGGTGGCACAAGGTTCCTTCTGAGACCCAGCACTCTTCAATATCTTCATTAACGACTTAGATGAGAGAATAGAAGGGGAATTTACCAAATTTGCAGATGATACTCAGCTGGCAGGAATACTAACATCCAAGAAGATAGACTCAAGATTCAGGTGGATCTTGACAGACTCGAACACTGGGCCATATCTAACAAAATGAAATTCAATGTTGAGAAAAGTAAAGTCCTACACTTAGGCAAGAAAAACCAAAAGTACACATATAGACTGGGTGAAACCAGGCTCAATAGCAGTAACTGTGAGAGGGATCTTGGAGTCTTAGTGCACAACCAGCTAAAAATACATCCAGAAGTGTGAAGCAGCAGCCAAAAAAGCTAATGCAACCCTAAGTTGTATTAACAGAGGGATACAATCAAGATCAAAGGAGGTACTAATACCACTCTATAAAGTCTTAGTAAGACCACACCTAGAGTACTGCATCCAGTTTTGGTCACCACATTATAAAAAAGATGTTGAGACTCTAGAAAAAGTACAGAGCAGAGCAACCAGGATGATTAGGGGACTGGAGACTAAAACATATGAAGAACAGTTACAGGAACTGGGCTTGGCTAGTCTAGTAAAGAGAAGGACCAGGGGAGACATGACTGCAGTCTTCCAAGATTTGAGGGGCTGCCACAGAGAAGAGGAGATCAAGCTATTTTCTAAAGCACCTGTAGGCCAGGAATAATGGATGAAATAATGGATGGAAACTGAACAAGGAGAGATTTAACCTGGAAATAAGGAGACTGGGTGGCCCTTTCTGACAGTGAGAACAATCAACCAATAGAACAGCTTGCTCAGAAGTTGTGGGAGTGTCATCACTTGAGACTTTCAAGAAGAGTGTCAGCTTTTAAATTCAGCTGTCACATTTCATGGAAGGGGGGGTGGAGGAGTTGAAAAGTTCAAGGTTATTCTGTATGTTGTATTAAATTCCAGCTGCAGTTAATTGGCTCTCGTGATTTATGAAGTGTAGAAGTGGGAGGAGAGAAGGTGGATTCTGTGTAATGCATGAAAATAATTTCACTTTGGGAAATTGCCTTTGACATGCCAGATCTGTTTCTAAATAAACCAATTGGAAAGAAAATGTCTCGGAGTGTTTGATATCATGGATACTTTCTGGATGCCTTATATTTATTTCCCAAAGTCAATTTTGTTTATTTTTTGAAGGGGCTTGGCTGATACCCTGGAGTTCTTTTCTCAGAGATGGAGAAAGATCAACAATCAGCCGAAGTTGGAGATATGCAGGTGGGAGATTATGGGGGCCCTCCCTCCAGAACATTAATTGAATCTGCAAGCCCTTGTTTGGAGAAGATGATGGATGCTTTTAGAATGACAGTAGAGGAAAGAGAATTGGGAGCTATACCGAAGCATTTCAACTCAAGAAGTTGTTATAACCCAGAGGTAACCCAGCTGTTTGAAGAGAAATCTTCCTCAAGCCCCAGGCATATTGCTATTCTGTCAGATTGGACGGAGGAGACTATACAGATGCCAGTTGGAGGAAGCCAGAAAGACGCATCAACTGAGAGAGGTATGTTGCAGCCTCCGAGGCAATCACCTCATTTTCGAGAGGGAATTTTGCCCCCTGCAGAGAGTATCCCTCCAGGGTGGGGATTTTATCCAGGCCAGGGGTGGATTCAATGCCAATGGCAGCCAGCACCAACCCAGCCCTGGTCTGAAAGGGGATTGCCCAGACAACAGACAGCAGCCACTTCCCCTCCACCCGACCAGGAAACCAGGCCACACCCATCTTCCTCCTGGCAACCACAGAAGCAGCCCCAACCAGCAGCAAGGCCACAGGGACTCCTATTCCAGAGAGGCACCACCCAGCCGGGATACAGGGGGCCTACCCAGCCTATGTACGCCACCAGGCCAGTTCCTTTCATTCCAGTACAATCTGCAGGGGCCTGGCCTATGCCACCTCTGCAACCATGACCCAGGCCAGACCAAATACCCTTTAAGGCCATATTCGATGGCTGCCATGAACATTTCAATTACTTTGTCACTTGAATCCGATCCTATATAGAACAATTTGGAGATCAATACACCACAGAGCATGATTTGGTTATAGCCATAACAAATGGGATGAATGAAGGGGATGCTTGAGACTGGGTAGCCCAACTGCACAACGAACAACCCCCCGAATTACACGATGTAAACAGATTTATTTAATTATTAAGACTCAGATTTGAAAATCCAGTCAGGGTAGCAGAGAATGAAGAGTAGTTAATGGAAATGAGGCAAGGCAAGCTACCCTTGTCAGAATTTATTTGGGACTTTAGAAAGGTCACAAGCCACCTCATGGATTGGCCTGAAAGAATGACTTTACACTATTTTAAAAATGCCATTGATCCACTCTTTTAACTTTCTTAATTTTATTTTATTTATTTCATCTCAATTCAGATCATTATACTTATATTCTTTGTCTGTCCTGTTTCCAGCTGTCTATTATCTTTTCTCATTAGACAAAATTTCTCCTGTAATCACTGATTGGAGCATGTAGAATGGTAATAAGGTATGAAATGGTATATAAAATGAACATGAATTTGAATTTGTGTCTGTACGAAGAGATGTAACCCGGGATCAAGCTGCTTTCAGAAATGATGTTTCTTGTTTTTATGTTTTATGTTTTGTTTGTTTATGTTTGTTTTTAAAAATCAATAATTTTTTTTCAAAAATAAAATAAAATGCCATTGATCCAGAAGTAAAGAAGGCCTGTGAAATTAGGGGAATCCCAGAGACCTTACAATCGTAGTATGTCGCATCCCTCAGCTTAGATCGCAGCATCAACCCACACAGGAAACCCCTTCCGGCAGCCCCGCCTAAGAGAATTGTGGCTAGAAGACCACCGACCGGATCAGCTGAACCTGCTCATTCCCAACCTACCAGGGTGCTGAAATGTTACCAATGTGGCCAAGCCGGCCATAGGGCAGCAGACTGTCTGGCCCCTGCTCCTGTACCACAAGCTCCGCAGTCGAAGTCTAATCCAGCTGTTAGAGGTCAGAAGAATCAAGAAAGACCTCCGGCCAGGGGCGGGTTCACCAAACACAGCTGGGAAAGCCCCCTCTGCGCAGATGGGAACAATGGACCACCAAACTGCCACCACGTCCCCGAGAACCCGATCTGCGAAGATGACCCAATGGTAAGTGATCCCATCATTCCTTTTACAGTCAAGGTCAAGTTAGTGGTACCCAACACGGAGGCTGGGGAGTTAGAAGCTGTCATTGATACTGATGTCTAGATGTCTTATCAGACTCTCCATTGTTGAACAATTGGGCATAAAGACTAACCCGCTAAAACATCTAATCAGATTTGAGCAAGTGGATGGAACCTTAATTGGGGGAGCCCCAGCCACTCAGAGGACTGAATTGATCAAGATGGAATTAGGGCCCCATCGTGAACTCATATGCTTCATAGTGGCCCCCAAGTTGTCAGAATCAATCGTACTGGGACTTGCTTGGCTAGACAAATGGGCCCCGATGATCAAATGGGAGGGTGGATTCAGAAAAATCCTCATTGGACCGGGCTCATTGCCCCCTCTTCCACCCACTACAAAGCCACCGGTCAGCTTGAATCCAGAGCCTGACCCAGCATCCATGGGATCCCACCTGCTCCCAGATAACCCCCAGGTCCCCAACCAATACAAAGACTTGGTTGAAGCATTCAGTGAAGAAGAGTGTAATGTTTTACCTCCCCATCGAGCCACTGATTGTGCCATAGAATTAGAGCTCAGGGTGAAATTACCAAAGCCAAAGATGTATTCCATGACACCTGCTGAAATGACTGAATTAAGGAAATACATCCACCAAAATTTGGACTGAGGTTTTATTGAACTTGCCAAATCAAGATTAGCTGTTGTTCAAAGAGAAGGATGGTGGGTTAAGATTATGTGTCAACTTTAGGGGCATGAACACCATGTGCGTCAAAAACATGTACCCTCTCCCCCTCATGAAGGACTTATTGAACAACCTGTCGAAAGGCAAGGTATTTACCAAGCTAGATCTCAGGGAAGCTTATTACCGGGTCCGCTTCAAAGAGGGAAACAAGTGGAAAACAGCTTTTAACTGCCCTTTGGGTAGTTTCCAATTCAAAGTCATGCCTTTCGGACTTTAGGGGGCTCCCGCAGTTTTTATGCAGCTCATCAATGAGGTGCTACACCCGCACCTTTACTGGGAGGGTCCTCGTGTACCTGGTTGACATCCTTATCTTCAGCGAAACCATGGAAGAACATGTTCAATTGTTCTAACAAGTTCTAGAAAAACTTCTAGCCACCAAATTTTATGTGAAACTCTCAAAATGTGAATTCCACAAAGAGACGTTGGACTACTTAGGCTACCGAATATCCAACCTGGGGATTGAAATGGACCCCGGAAAGGTGAAAGCGGTGCTGGACTGGCAACCCTCCAGAACCCAAAAACAACTTCAACGTTTCTTGGGGTTTGCCAACATAGACAATTCATTCCATCCTTTGCTGAAGTTGCCTTCCCGTTGACGGAGCTATTAAAAACAGGCCCATTGCCCACCAATCCGAAGCCAAGTCAACCCCTGGCTTGGACTATGGACTGTCAGAAAGCTTTCAAGGCCTTAAAATGCCTCTTCACAGCTGAGCCCATCCTCCAGCACCCAGACGCAACCAAGCCTTTTATTGTCCAAACAGATGCAAGTGATGTAGCGGTGGCATCTGTTTTGCTGCAAAAGGACTCTCAAGGCCGACTGATGCCTTACACTTATGTGTCCAAAAAGCTGACAGACACAGAGCGAAGGTGGGCGGCCTGGGAGAAACAAGCATTCACCGTACGATGGGCTTTGTTGACTTGGAGGCATTTTCTAGAAGGGGCACCAGAGGCCTTTGAGGTATGGACTGATCATAAGAACCTTGAGGTTCTAAAGAACCCTAGGAGATTATCGGCCAAACAAGTCTGCTGGGCCCAATATTTCAAGCAATTCAACTTTAATATTAAATATATCCCCGGAGGGAAAAACATACTGGTGGACGCTCTGTCCAGAAAACCTCAGTTTGACAGCCACCGAGAGGAAATAGTACAAGACTTAATTTCAGAAGCTCAATTGGGAGGCCAAGTGACCAGTCGAGCCCAAGCCAACCACAACCCCAGACACCTGGAAGATAAGCTGACTGCAAAATTGAAAATGGCCCTATTGACCGATCCTTGGTTCCTGGACCATCAAACCGAGTTGACAATGAATGATGGACTAACTTGGAAAGGAACTAAGCTTTATGTACCCACAACCCTAAGACTACTAGTATTAAAGCGTAGCCATGACTCCCGGCTGGGAGGCCACTTCGGATTCCTAAAAACCCTAAATTTACTGAGAAGACAGTTCTGGTGGCCAAAAAATGAAACCTGATGTCGAAGACTATGTAAAAAGTTGCTCAATTTGTGCCACAATGAAACACAGAACTGGAAAAACCCCTGGCCTCCTGCAACAAGTTGCTGAACCAACCCAACCTTGGGAAGAGATCTCAATGGACTTTATTGTTGAATTACCTAAGAGTGAAGGGAATACGATCATTTGGACTATAATTGACTTATTCTTTAAACAGGCCCATTTTATAGCCTGAAAAGGACTTCCATCTGCGAAAAAACTTGCAAAGCTGTTCGTGAAACATATCTATAGACTACATGGAGTACCTCGTAGAATAATATCAGACAGAGGGGTACAATTTACCACAAAATTTTGGAGGGAATTTCTGAAATCCATTGTTTCCTCTCAAGGGTTATCCTCAGCTTTCCATCCTGCTTGTAATGGAGCAGGGGAGAGGGCTAACACCATGATTGAACAATACATTAGATGCTATGTATATTATCAACAAGAAAATTGGGCTGAGTTATTACCTTTTGCAGAGGTTGCTTACAATAATGCAGTACATAGCAGCACAGGATCGATTCCATTCCAAATCAACAGTGTAATGGATTTTGTCCCAATGCCAGAGTTACCTAGTCAACCTCCCTCATCCATGTCCCTAACAGAATGGACAAACTATTTAAAGAAAGGATGGGAAGATACAAAAAAAGCTTTGACCAAAGCTGCAAAAAATTATAAAAAACAGGTGGATAAACATAGATCCTTCCAACCGCCTTTTAAAGTAGGGGACAAAGTATATTTGTCAACCAAGTATCTTAGATTGAAACTGCCCAGTAAGAAGCTGGGTCCAAAATTCTTGGGTCCGTTCCCAATTTCAAAGATAATCGATCTGGTCACTGTCAAATTAAGTCTTCTTCAAATTTTGGGGAAAATTCATCCAGTATTCCATTGTTGTTTACTAAAACCAGCTACTACATCAATGATAAGACCACCGCCAATTGCTCCCCCTAAACCGTTTATGGTACAGGGGGAAACACATTATGAAATTCAAAAAATTCTCGATTCTAGATTACACCGTGTCCGATTGCAATATTTGGTCTTATGGAAAGGATACCCTCTCTCAGATGCTAGTTGGGTAAAGAGTTGGGATGTTCATGCTGATCAATTGATTAACCAATTCCATGAGGATTTTCCCCACAAACTGAAGGGTCCTCATGGAAAGGGGGTTAAGGACAATGTATTAACCCCTGTATCTGTTTTTTTCCCTTTTCTTTTAGGAGGAGTTTTCAAGGGGGGACGCCTGTCAGCTTTAAAATTCAGCTGTCAAATTTCATGGAGGGGGGGGTGGAGGAGTTGAAAAGTTCAAGGTTATTCTGAATGTCGTATTAAGAAATTCCAGTTGCAGTTAATTGGCTCTCGTGATTTATGAAGTGTAGAAGTGGGAGGAGAGAAGGGAGGAGAGAAAGTGGATTTTGTGTAACACGCAAAAATAATTTCACTTTGGGAAATTGCCTTTGACATGCCAGATCTGTTTCTAAATAAATCAATTGGAGAGAAAATGTCTCAGTGATCGATATCAAGGATACTTTCTGGATGCCTTACAAAGAGATTGGACTGCCATTTGTCAGAAATGGTGTAGGGTCTCTTGCTTGGGTGGGGGAGTTGGACTAGATGACCTACAAGGTCCCTTCTAACTCTGATTATCTGTTATCTGTTATCTGATTCCAGTCTAAGCTTAGGGCTGGGCAATTGGAGTTTCACAGGTTGAAACGGGCTTCCCTTCCATTCAGGGAGTTTGACTGCACTCCCCATCTTGTTTCCCCTTTCCTTTGGTCAGCATGATGGTCCCTCATTATGAAGGGTGGCTCAGCCAAATTTCTCTCTCAATTGCTCCAGGGATTCACTTTGGTACACAAGTAGGAACTTTGGGGTTCTGATCTCTTCCCATTCCTTCTTCTACTTCAATCCCTCTAGCCCGCTTATGGGTTGCATCTTAAAACTTTAGCTTGGGTGGGGGAACTCATCCAACTGACTTTTTTCCACCAATACTCATCCCTTTCCACTTTGGTTATTGAGGCAAACATTCTATGTATCTCGGTTTCCATGGTCTGCACTGGGATTCTGACTTGGCTGCTGGTTCCTGAAGTTCCCTGACTTGGAATAGTACCACTTTCTTTGTTGTCAGGAGCAGGCTTTCCTCGGAGATCCCGCCTTCTGCCATGGTATCCTGACTTCCTCTCCACGCACCCCAGGTATTGGAAAGCAAGTCTGGAGTTCAGGAGTCCAGATTAGTTTTAGTTAATTTTGGGAGAGTTGGCTTGAAGTCAGGGTTCCGACCATTGTCCTAACACAATTAAGAGTCTCAAGCCATCTGTCAATAAAAATCCAGCCTTTTATTAGGAGCACCATGTCAACATTACCTAGGTGAAGTCAACTCTGACTTCACCCCCTTCATGACTTGCCTCTGACCCTGTTTCTCCTTTCCCCCAGTAAAGTAATTTTGTGGGTTGTAGAAGTCACTCCTCCAGGCACTGCTGGTATCCATTGGAGATGGCCTTGACCTGCCTGGCCAGACTGAGTCATGTTATGACTGATGAGTAAATTCCTTGGTGCAGCTGCAAGGCATGATTTCCCATCTCCCTGCCTATGGCAACTCTGAAGTGGGTCAAGGAAGCTTCAAAGTTGACATCGAGATGTCTGTGCACCCACAAATATGTATGAGGTATTCTGCCTTGAGCAGAAGGTTGAACTAGAAGACTTCTATGGTACATTCTAGCCTATGATTCTAAAGTGTGTGGGGGGGAGGAGAGAGAGAGAGAGAGGGAGGTGGCTTCTTGGGGTGCATTTTGGAGAAGTGTCAAGAAAAATGCTAAAAGGGTAATCAGCTTGGGATTAAATTTCAAATGAAATTGGGTCTTCAAGGTAAGGAGACATGAAGAACTTTCAACTGCAGGTTTCTAACAATCTCATTAAAATGAAGGTCAAGCATGACAAGGAATGGCTGGGATGGGAGGGGCCAGGTGAGTCACCCCTTGCTGTGAGTGACATTGAGTTGGCCATGCCCACCCAGTCACATGATCACCTGGTCACGCCCATCTGGCCAGTCATTAGGGCAGAGAACCACCACTGGATGGGAGTCATCACTTTTTATGCATTCTATAGAGTCACCGAATCTAATAGAAGAGGTACTGTGTGGAATATCCAACAGGCCTTTAGCACATAGAGAAAACATTATGAAATAATTCCCATTTCATTCGCCTTATCAAAAGGAGTACATGAAGAAACTAAGCATCTATCTCTGTTGTTTGTCCAGCAATAATTAATAAACCTCCATATCTCAGTGACTCATCATTTACAAAAATATATCATAATTACATCAGCTAAAACAATTATAAAATTATGAAAAGTATCACAACAGTGAGTATTTCTGATCTCTTACTCATCCCAAAGCTCTCTAGAATATTTCCATTTTGACTAATTTCTGGAAGGCTGCTGCTTAAAATGGAAGGCAGCTATTCTAAGAAACTGGCACCATGGAAAACAATGCTTCCTTGCTTCAGACACATATATCACAACATTGAAAATAAGTAGGAATGGTAATGAAAATTACTATAAGCAATTTCTTCTATGATATGTTTGGGAACTTACTTGCAGCCAATACTGTTCTACAAGAGTAGTTTGATATGATCCTGACACCTGCAATATCATCTTGACACAATAAGACATTGGCTGTCTCAACCTGAACCACTGCAGTCTTCGAAGACATATCCATATTGAACGCATTTCAGTAGTCTAAACAAATCACCGCAAGAGTATCATGGAGCATACCATTCCTGGCCAAAATGTTCACCTGCCCATTTAGTAGTAGTCATGAATCCACACAGATGCTCAAGTCATGAACTTGCTCCCTCAGGAGCATTGTTTCCCCCCTTTACAGTTATCACTGTAGCACAGGACCACAATGCATATATAGCAATTCCTTCTTCTAATTCAGTGTTAGCCTGTTTTGACTCATTCACATCCCAATAATTTGTAGTCACTGTGGTAAATCTCTTTCTGTATGTGTATATATTTCTTTTAAATTTCCCATCTTATTTCCTAGGTTTCCTTATTCTCCACTGCTATTGTTGTAAGTGTTATATTAAAATAATACAGATAGTTTTTTTAGACTGTCAACTATGCTGACTGTTTCAGCTTCCTGTTGTTCATTCAGTGATCTGTTAATCAGAAGTATTGTATACATGTACAGTTTTCTTCTTGTTATGAGAAGTTCTGACAAAAGTGTCAAGGTGGTTTTTATTCAAGAATAAATGGAAACATATGTAGGCACAGCCTCACAGGGTTAGATGCATGAACAATATGGGAAATAGTGGAATGTGATTAAGACCAAGGAAAAAAATGCTCTCATTCATTAATCATTACCTTGTCCAATGAATAAATACCATGCAGGAATTCTGATATCTCACAGGACAATGTTGAATGATAAATGGTAAGACAATGGTAAATTATATCCAGTGAATGTTTTAAAAGTTATGACAAATTAACGAATATTATTAAAGAATTCACCAAAATAAATGTAGCAAACCTTTAAAACTCTTTTTAGGCCAAATAAATATAGAATTTCTATGTTCCATATATAAGGGTCCATAAGACCATAAGATTGTTTTAGTCAAAATCTCAGTGGAAATGAAACAATTAAATAATTAACAAACAATGTTTTGAAGTCAATTAGGAAAATAATTAGTGTGCCAAATTTTTGTCTGCCCCTTTATCATTCTAGTCCAAATCTGAGATTGGCTTTCCATAGATGCCAATTTCATTGGCCTTAATTACTTTCCTCATAGAGCAAACACCAGCTGCAAAGCAACTCAGAATAAACCTTGGTATGGAGAGAGGAGAATTTAAACTTTTTGTTCTCTTCATGATCCCAATCAACTCCCTCTGCATTATTGTATGTATTTAATTTTCAAAAGCTAATGATGTGATTAATGTTTAATGTTCCATCTGGATGGACAATAGTGGAATCAAATAGATTATATAATAGGAAATAGAAGTTCAGTCTAGTCAGCCTGGACATTTCCAAGTTCAGGTTATGAAACATACCATGAGTTAATGGTGTTAAATATATATTAAATATATTTAAAGTTATAGAAAATATGCCAGTTGGATTTGACCAGGAGAACACACAGTCACAATATACAGAACATAAAATTTATGTAAAAGAAAACCTTGGGTGGTACTGAAGAGATATCCTGATATTCAAAAAGATTATTGATTGATTGATTGATTGCATTTCAAAGAGGAAATGACAGGGGAACATAGAGATAAAATCATAAATGAATGTATGCTGGCTGAATATAAATATAAAATCTCAAACAAGAAACAACAAGGAAAGAAGTTTCAGTGAAACTATTATGAACCACGGTGATGCAGTGGTTAGTATGTAGTACTGCAGGCTACTTCTGCTGACTGCCAGCTGACTGCAATTTGGCAGTTCAAATCTCAAGGTTGACTCAGCCTTCCATCCTTCCGAGGTGGGTAAAATGAGGGCCCAAATTGTTGGGGGCAATATGCTGACTCTGTAAACTGCTTAGAGAGCAGTTGTAAAGCACTGTGAAATAGCATATAAGTCCTATTGCTATTAACAAACAAGAGTAATCTGATATGGAAAATGATTTCTTAAGATTTTTAAATTATACTAGAGTTCACTTGTTGTTATGTCAATTTATATAGCTGGCCATCTTGCCAATTGCAACTCTGGGTAATACGTATTTAAGGCAAAGCAAACCAATAATAAGAAATGAGATAAAAATAAAATGGAAAGGTCTACCTTGAACCTTTTTATAAGCAGGCTTACGATAGCAGAAATATTTGCATAACATTAATAAATTCAAAAAAGAAAACACAAGATACAGATGAAGCACCCAGTGAATTGTTTCAAGCTGCAATACAAGAAGTCCTTTAAGTGCTAATAGCTGTACTGTATGACAACAAATATGGGTCAATAACATGTGGCCTAGATATTTTAGAATGTCAATGAATGCAGAAAAAAGGAGATGCAAGAAAAAGAACCATTGCACTATTTGCTCAAGCTAGCAAAACTTCACTTTTTTTTCAAAGACATAGAAAGTGAAAATAAAACTCCAAATGCATAAATAAGTCAATAAATAACTAACATATGGTAACAGCATGAATATGAGAATACAAAGAAAAGGCTTACCTTGGCTCTGTTAGGTATAACAAGAAATTTGATTGTGTAGATCATTCCACAATGTGAAATATCTAAAGTTAGTGATTTATATTAATTGGGGGTGGGCTGCTACTGTTTTGCTCTCCCGGAGACTCGAAGAAAGACTCCAGAGCCCACGGAGGGTGAAAAATGGGCCTCCCGGAAGTTTGGGAAGGCCAGAAATGGGCTTGATTCTGGCATCCAGAGGGCCACAAGAACCCAGGGAGGCCATTGAGAAAAGCCTCTGGAGCCTGGGGGGGAGGGTGAAAATGTCCCCCTGCCATGGTGCAGGAGGCCAATTAGGCCATGCCCACCATGGCCACACCCACCCAGCACCTGGGCAGAGAACTGGTTGCTAAAAATTTTGAAGGCCACTCGTGATATTAATGCAATCTGAAGTCTGGTTTTTCAGATTTACAATGGTCAAGAAGCTATATGAACTGAATCTTGAGAAAGAAGTAGTTCAAACTAGGAAAGAGAGTGAAACAAATATATATATACATATACATACATACATAAAGCCTGATGATGGAAGATGAGATTCTGCCGAAATGTTGCTACAACTTTAAAAGCACAACTACAATGACGTGGGAAAATACCCGAACAAAGCTGAATTATATATATATATATATATATATATATATATATATATATATATATATATATATATATATATATATATATATATATATATATATATATATATATGTATATATATATATATATATATATATATATATATATATATATATATATATATATATATATATATATATATATATATATATATATATATATATATGGATCTTTGGTTATTCGGGTTTTCTCCCGCGTAAGATTCAAAGTATCTAGGCAACGTTTAGGTCCCACTCGCCATCTTCAGGCTGGTGCTTCGGCTTAGTGCCAGTGCAAGCAGTGTGTGACCGGAGCTGCCATCTCTCTCTATATACAAGTGGTGGGGGATGGTGTGCTGGGCTGGTTGGCTGTGCTGCAGCCTCTTGATTGGTTGATGGAGTTGATGTTGGTATAATGGGCTGTGTAATGGCCTTTTGTTGTAGAGATATCCTGGATCTTGTGCTGTCATCTCCTGGGTCGTTAGCCTCTTGTGTTTTAACGGCTTGGGTAATGGGTTGTGTGATGGGCTTGTGAGTTCTTTTGTTGTGGTATCCTGGGTCTTGCGTTGTAATCTCCTGGGTCGTTTGTGTTTTGATCTCTTTTCGATTAGCCTCCTGTGTAGTAACAGCTTGGGTAATGGGTTGTGTGATGACCTTGTGAGATTTATTGCTGTGGTATCCTTGGTCTTGTGCTGTGATATCCTGGGTCATTTGCTGTGTTGTGACTTCTTGAGTTCTTGAGGTGTAATTTCTTGAGTTTTCTGATGTGATGTCCTGAGCGGGTGGCTGTGATGTAGCATTTTGGGTTTTTAATATGGTTTTGAGTTTGGGGTCTGGGTCTGTGTTCGTTTGGCTTCGAGTTCGTGGTCGTGCCACATCTTCAAGGCTGCAGCACAGCCAACCAGCCCAGCACACCATCCCCCACCACTTGTATATATAGAGAGATGGCAGCTCCGGTCACACACTGCTTGCACTGACACTAAGCCGAAAGCACCAGCCTGAAGATGGCGAGTGGGACCTCGCCCGAACGCGTTGCCTAGATACTTTGAATCTTACGCGGGAGAAAACCCGAATAACCAAAGATCCACATACAAATACCCGAGAACCTCAGAATATATATATATATATATATATATATATATATATATATATATATATATATATATATATATATATATATATATATATATATATATATATATATATATATATATATGGTGTTCGGCTTGGTTCGGGTATTTTCCCACGTCACTGTAGTTGTTCTTTTAAAGTTGTAGCAACGTTTCAGCAGAATCTCATCTGCCATCATCAGGCTTCTGTATTGAAGCCAATACAGAAGCCTGATGATGGCAGATGAGATTCTGCTGAAGCAGTTTGCTAACTTAAAAGAACAACTTGTGGACGGTGAAAATATTCGAACTAAGTTCACACCATACATGATAAGTACCCTTGAAAACTTAAGAAAACATATATATATATATATATATATGTGTGTGTGTGTGTGTGTGTGTGTGTGTGTGTGTGTGTGTTTTCTTAAGTTTTCATGGGTACTTACATGTATGGTATTCAGCTTTGTTTGGGTATTTTCCACTTCATTATAGTTGTGCTTTTAAAGTTGTAGCAACGTTTAGGCAGAATCTCATCTGCCATCATCAGGCTTCTGTATTGTGTTCGTCTATGAGTCAGACTTTTACAGTGGTTTCAGTTTTAAATTTGGGGCTAGCCTACTGCTGTGCCAGAATGGTTTTTTCTTCATCCTGATTGGTTGGGAGTCTTGGTCTGTGTTTCTTGGTCTTGGAGTTTGCTGTGTTCTGCTTGATTGGTGTTTCTAATATCTTCTGTCTGTTTTGTGGCTTTTTGTGTCTTGATTGGCTAGCAACATTGTGTTCCTGTATTGGAGGCTTTTAGTGCAGCTTGGCTCCGGGTAAATGAATGGCTATCATTTGTTAGGAAGCTAGGTTTCATCTGGGTGCCTGGTTGGGGTGTGTTTGAGCTGGAGGTATCAGGGGGGATCTGTTTGTGCCGAGGTGTTTAAAAGCACAACTATAATGACGTGGGAAAATACCCGAACAAAGCTGAATACCATACATATATAGTTGTGCTTTTAAAGTTGTAGCAACGTTCGGGCATAATCTCATCTGCCCTCATCAGGCTTCTGTATTGTGTTCGTCTGTGAGTCAGGCTTTTACAGTTGTTTCAGTTTTAAATTTGCGGCTAGCCTACTGCTGTGCCAGAATGGTTTTTTCTTCATCCTGATTGGTTGGGAGTCTTGGTCTGTGTTTGGTCTGCCTCCAATACAGGAAACACAATGTTGCCAGCCAACCAAGACAAAAAAAGTCACAAAACAGACAGAAGATATTAGAAACACCAATCAAGCAGAACACAGCAAACTCCAAGACCAATAAACACAGACCAAGACTGCCAACCAATCAGGATGAAGAAAAAACCATTCTGGCACAGCAGTAGGCTAGCCCCAAATTTAAAACAGAAATGGCTGTGAAAGTCTGACTCATAGACGAACACTATGCATATACCTGATGATGGCAGATTCTGCCGAAACGTTGCTACAACTTTAAAAGCACAATTATAATGACGTGGGAAAATACCCGAACAAAGCTGAATACCATACATATAAATACCCACAAAAACTTAAGAAAATATGTATATAGCCCCATGCCTGGTTAGGTTATAAAACCAATATATTATAAGTTTGGCACAATTGGAAGTAATGTCAGCTGGATTTAAATTTGAGGGCAAAACAACAATTTGAAATATACAGAAAATAACATTTTTTCACTGATTTTTTTAAACTTAGAGGAGCTCATTATGAAAGTTTTTAAACGTGAAAAATTAAAAATATGGATTAATGTTAAATATTTAAATGCCAAAGTTAATGCCAACTAGTATGCATACTGATGTTATAGTTGACAGCAAAGAACCGCAAATAGTAGGTAGTATTTTTGTCTCCTTGAACTCATAAACAGATAGATTGACAATACACTGGAGAAGTGAAGAGGAGATTAATCTTAGAGATGAAGGCAATAATAAATTTAGACATGATCAAGAAAGATAAGGATTTTTTATGACAACAAAGTTCAAAATAACTTGGCATGGCTTTTTCAATGGTAAAGTATAGCTCTGAAAGCTTACTGAAAAGCAGAGAGAAAAAGAAGATAAATGCTTCTGAATTATGGATTTGAAGATAGTTACTAAGAGTAGCATGGACTGCAACAAGACTTAATCAATCAGTTCTGGACCAAATAAAGAGTAACAGCTCAGCAAGCTGATTCAGCTGACTCAGTTATCCAACTGTTTGCTGATTATTAATATGCAAAAATTCATTTATTTTAGTTGTATAATGTGTGTAGAGAATGAGGTATAAAAATCTGATGCATGGGAAGAGAGAAGAGGAAGGGGAAGATAATGCATAAAGTAGATTAATGGGATCAAAGAAATAATTTGAATGTCCTTGGAATGGTTGAGAATTATTATTAAGGAAGGTTAAAAATGGCAAGCTTTTGTCTGTAGAGTTAGCCAACAGTTAAACACAACTATTTCAGTTTAAAATAATGTAAAAAGTTATTAGTTATTTCTAGAAATAATTTGAGTCCTATGCATTAAGTCTGCATTTCCTTTTCAAAATATTTCAGCAGGCAACAACATTTAGCATACCTTGGCTACTTTAGAATGTTAGACCTGGATGATATTTGAATGGCAGACTGGGAAGATGAAAGTAAACAGCTTAAGCAATATTGCCAGCAAAACTACATACATATATTGCTATCTAATCTGGTTAATAAATATTCCATACCTCCAGGAACTCAAGGCTCAAGGAACATTTTGGGACTAAACCTCTTAAATTATTGGCTTTTAACTACACTTTAGCTACACTACATTATTGGCTTTTAACTACACCAAATTATTGGCTTTTAACTATACTCAAAATCTTTAAGAGAGGCCACCTCAAGAAACAGGCACAAAACTATTGGAACTCTTGTTGCAAGCTATAATAACAGGATGAGGAAAAAAAACCTTAAAGCCTATGTTCAGAGAAATATCCTATGGATTTTGGATAATGGCAACACCTTATAAAAGTATTTGTTGGGAGGAGACAGGAAAACATGGAAATCTGACCAAATGAAAGAAGAAAACACAATGCAAAGCATAAGTGTCAATAATGGAAATGTACAATGAAGCTATAATCAGAAAAAATGTTAATCACTTCATTTTATGAACAACAGCTCAGTAAAGTTCCTGTTTAATATTATGTGCAAATGAAGCTGCCAAGTTATATTTGTCATTTGAAATAACACTAGTTCTAGTTCAGAATACTGAAAAACCTCCCTTGTTGAGACGTCCTTCTTTAACCTCAAATGAAAAGTGACATTCCATCTGGATGATGTCCAAAGTGTCACATTTTGGTAGGCATCAACTACCTCGCCTTAGAAATCAAGAGTCCTGATGAAACAATCAAGATATTTGAAATGTGATAAGGGACATGTACGTTTTTTGCATACATAATTAGAATTCAGAGGTTTCAGATCAGCAATCTGACTTTTACATATCACTATAGCAGAAGAATTCTCAGGAAGAAAAAAAAACTTGCCAGCATCTGACAAACTCAGTCTTCTCAAGTCTTATTGTCTGGGACTACATTCAGAGAAGTGACACATTTATTTTGCATCCTCTATCAGAACGAACACATTAGCACCCATATAGAGCATGTAGGTGGGAGGAAATACAAGGAATAAGAAGATCCTGAATACAGAAGACTTATATTCCTAATACCAAACCTGTTCTTAAGCATTCTGAACTGAGGAAAGTCAGTTCCAAAGAGTGGACAAGACGTGATTTTCAACTAGATTTCTTTTTTAAAAAATGTTTCCCATTTCCTTAAATGGACAATTACTATGGATCATTGATTTGTGGATTGGGTAGTTTTGTTCTATCCCTTTAGGCTTACTGTTACATCTATTTTTTTATTTTTTTGTTTTAGGAATTGTCTACATCTTAGAAGCAGTGTGTTGAGTGGGACAGACTTATATGAATTAAAAAAGAATAAGTATTTATAGGTAAAATTACACTTTTCCCTTCCTTTTGTTTATAATTATATAATTGAAAAGGGCTATTTATAACCTCTTGTTCCATGGAAAAAAATCAAATTAAAGCAGTCATTACAACTGCTTCCCAGCTTGTACTTCAACATACTCAATGAGATAGGGCCTGTCTGCATAATATGCAGTAGATATTTAGTAAAAATAAGCATGGTAAGATTAATTTTGCAACATGCAATATCATTCTATCTTTTTTTTTTCAGAAGGACAGTAATAATATTTACTTTGAAGGAAGTACTGCTGCATAAAATGTTCCCCTTTTCTGATATTTTTCAACAAAAAAACTATCCAAAGCCTTATAAAACTTTAGAAGTTATTGACTAGTCAAATAAAGTTATGGGTGATTTATCTCCATAATTAAATTATAAAATTTATTCATAACTAGCTTAGAAAAGTTCCTTAAAATCTGAGCATGAAAGATGCATGATTTTCAAACACTTACAGACATAGTTCTGTGTGGTGTCTGGGCAACATTTAACCATGTATCTGAGACCATTTCTGGCTGGTGAATTAATGAAGGAGGATAAGGTGCTCTCTTGCCTGTTTCTGGACACTTCTGGACACAAACACTGCCCCATGTAGCTTCTTAGGGAACCTAAGAATAAGGGGTGACTGTATGTAGGAGGGAACCAGTGGTGGTATTCTACCGGTTCAGCCCGGTTTGGCAACCGGTAGCTCTGAGGATCATCTGTGAGTGAACTGGTTTGTTCTGATGATCAGCTGCTAGCCACCTGCCCCGGCTCTATACTGACCTTTATTTTCTGCTTTTCAACCTCAGCTGCTTCGTGCAGCACAGCCGATTGCAGCGCATCAGCTGTTTTACACACAGGGCTTGAAGCAGAAGGTGAGTAACTTCACTGAAATGTCAAATATATATCAGAGAATTTCAGACCTACTGTGTTCCTCTTCAGATTGCTTAGCTAGCCAGCTTGTTTTTGTTTTTTGTTTTTCATTTTTCTTTTATTCGTTTATATTGTTTGGTTTATTGTGAGCTATCCAGAGTTGTTTTGATTTGGGCAGCACGTAATCAAATCAAACAAAGATGCAAACATATTTTCAATGTTAATTAAAATAGAAATTCAGTTCGATTCAATGATTCAGTAAAACACATCACATCAGATTGACTTGGTTTCCTCTATCAATTTTAAAATATTGATTTGAATTGTATTACTGCAAACATACTTCTGAATTAGTTTGATCTTTCTAAGACATCAGAGAAATTAATTCTTTGATCTGGAGATTTGACTGCATTTTCATTGAATCCCCAAATCAAAATTTTTCACAGTCATATTATGAGATAGCAGAACACCCAAACTATTGCCAGTTACTAATTTTATCCATGGATAATTTAAATATAACATAATATATTTTATTTAAATACTTAGATTAGTAAATGTAATCACCAGGCAAGCACAACAAATGAAAGGTTTCTTATGAAAAATGTAATATCAATTAAGTACTTTGGTCAACTAAATGTTTCGTGGTTGCTGAAAAGCATTTTCTCTCTGGCAGAAGTTTTCCAAAGGGTTATTATCCATGTACTTTGTTTTCTGATTAATGATAACTGGTCTATTATTAATAGCTTCCTGACATTCTATTGGCATCACACATACAAAATATGCATGGAAGTAATGTGAATTTCCCATTTGCTGCGTAGTAGTTTACACAAGCATGCATTAGAGAGTTTGTTTAAAATTTTTATTTAGCGTTTGCAGGTATATTGGTATGCCATCCGTTTCTAGAAAGTAATGATCCAAGTAGTAATGCTTCCAACCATGAAACATATATCATGAGATTAAAATATTCTGGGTTCAATTTAATTAAGTTTAAAATTAAGTTTAAATTTTTTTTTGTGATATTTATGGTTGATTCATTCCTTTTCACTAAAAAATAACTTTGCTATCTTGTTTCTCTGGTTCCATTACTTGTGGAATATAATTTTATTTGTGTCTACTTTTGCCATTATTTTTCAAATTATTGAAACTTCATCAAAGCATTAAAAAGCTCAAAAGTACTATATCTCTTTAGAGCTTAGGAAACCATCCAGTAGTCATTTGTGGTAAAGACACCTAGCCATTGTACAATGTTTTCATTTTCCTTAATGCTCCCTATACTTCCTGATAGTCAAAGAGACTTAATGACTCTTGAACACTTCTTATTTCTGATAAACTTAAATAATTTCTTGTTATGTTGTTGACTAATGCCTGTAAATTTCTTCCCTTGGGTCTTGTAATTTCCATCTTGCATCTTACATTTACCTGCCATTAATGTTTCGTCCTTCCTGATGACTTTATTAGGCCTGGATTGCTGTTTTTATATTATTACTAGATGATTTCTAAATTTGTTTCATTTCAAACTCTTTGGAATTTCCCAAAATAATGCAACCACTATTCAAGTCCCCTAAACTAAACAATGAAGATATGTAAAGGCAGGGATGGGATCTGACCAGTATAACTACCGGTTCTGTCGCTCTGTGTCGCGTGTGCATGCGCGTGAGTCACGTGAGTGCAATTTACGACCTGCTGAGCTGCCCAGACAGCTGAGCAGCACTGCATGCAAGTGCACAGCTGTTAGAAAAGCCCTTTTTTCCTGCTTTTTCAACCACAGCTGTGTCATGCAAAGCAGCTGTGGTTGAAAAAGCAGGAAATAAAGGTCAGGTAAGAGCCCAGGTGGGTGGGTGGGCCGGTTCTATGTATGCTCTCTGTCTGCTGCTCTTCAGTACTACTGGTTCTACAGAGGTGGAAAGAACCAGTAGAATCCCACCCCTGTGTAAAGGGTCTTTTCATTATGATATACACCCAAACACATACAAACTCCAGCATGGTCTCATTGTACCAGTTGGAAGACAACTAAATGCTGGAAAAAATAGCTTTAAAAATACTTAAAATTATACAAAATATATAAAATATGATTTCTGTAATTGTATCAGGAAGCCTTCCTTTTTTCATGTGGGGTGGGGAGCAAGGGATCACACAACATTTATGGGAGCCACCAGAGTATACACTGTGTCAGATAATTATGTAAGGGGAAATTTTTTTTTGACTCTTATCTTTTTGGGTTGGTGTTTTCTCTGCTAATGACTATATTTCAAGATCTAACAATAAGTACATTTTGGCACCTATATTAAAGTTTCTGAACCACCTCAAAATGACTGGAAATTGTGTCTCCATTTTGGGGACACACAGGCAAAGTCATCTAGATTTACCAAAGCCTTGAATCTGCATAAGCAGAATCCTTGCTGGTGACTAGGTTATTATCTTGCAATGTTATCTGGAATTTCTTTTGCTTGTGATCTTCATAGAAGTGATTAGAGAGCTGTCTAGCTTGTCTGCCATTTGCTCTTTGGTCCCTTGCCCTTCCTGATTGCTGTAAATAGTGAGCAGAGTAATGATCTGGATTATTGTCCATATTTCTTTGTAGCATTCAAAATTATTAGCAATCTTAAAGGAAGCTGTGGCATTTCCATTTCTGAAGAGGTCTTATTTGGAGTCAGGAGTTCAGATAATTTTATCCAGTCTCCAATTTTCCTATTTTATGGAAGATTGTTGAAATAGTGGTGGTGCACCAACTATGTAGTATATATCATTTTTATTGAAGAAACGTTAACAAGGTAAACAAGGTATTTTCTTTTCTAAAAATATTAGAAAAGAAACAAAGAAAACAAAGAATATCAAACAAGAAAAATCAGAAAAAAAGGAAAAAAAGCAAAAAAGCAAAAAGGAAGGGAAGGATATAAATAAGTGGTTTCCAATCTTTTTGACGCTGTTATACTGTAAATGCATTTTTATTTTAACTTTCCTATCTAAGGTTTTATCATTTCGTTCTTTTACAAGCTATCTTTTCTACCCATCAAATTTTTAAATCATAAGTTTTTTTTTTATTCTTTGTCAGCAATAAGTCTAAAAGGTGTTGATCTTTCTCTAAGTAAACTAATTTTAGTTCCATCATGTTCATCAACCATTCATCCATTGTCTTTCCATATTTGTGCATATAGTAGTCTTACAGCAGTGATCATATATAAAAATATTTTTCTATGGCTGTATGTCCACGAATCATCAGCAAAGTTTTGGTTTCCGTTGAATCTTAGTCTTTAAAATATTTTGTATTAATGTATTTGATTTATTTGAACTCAACATTTTTCTGGCTTTTCTTACCAGGCATGTTGCCCATATTTTGAACATAAGTTTGAAGTACCCTTATGAATAGGATGATCTAAATCATTGTCTCAATAGAGATAGGATGCATATCTTGGTCCTATTGGTGTCTGGTGATTTCAAGCACTGTTTTGTAGTGGTTTCACTCCTTCCTTAGTGGGTAATTTCAGCCATTTTTGTAGGGAATCAGGTTAGCTTTATACCCCCTAATATGGAGGGGAGGCAGAAGACTTGATCTCACCCACTTGCTCTTCAAAATTTATGTGAAGTCACTGGATCAACTGTTGCTTTAGGATACAGTATCATCAATTCTTGTAAATGCCAGTTATCTGTGGACAGGCAGGCAGATGTCAAAGAACAGGTTTAAAATTTTGGAATCCCTCTGGACAAACAGCTTCTGTAGTGGTGCTCTTCTGTGATGGTACCAATTCTCTATGTAGGCTTCCCTACAGATAAAATACTTTTTTCTTCCTATTGACTTATTCAAAATAAAATTAATCCAGAGAGATTTAGGTCCTCTCTGATTAAATGCTCATGGGGACTATTCCCCTCTGATGATTAAACATTGTTATGTTTTGTCAGGATGATCTCAAATGAAAAATAAATTAGGAAAGAAAGTATGTTCTGTTCATGAATCAAAGATCCTAGGCTTCTGCTTTTCACATATTTTCACAATTTCTTTTCCTATGTACAACATTCCTAATTCTAAAGTAAATTACAATGTCATTAGCTTTGTGAAGACAATGCCCAGTCAATCATTTATGACTTGCTCTGATTTTATTTCAATATATACATTTCTTCTAGTTGGACTTCAAAATGAACCTTCTATCCAGGTTATATGTTGCTTACTTTTCAGTTTTTAATTCATAAATGTGTAAGTACAAATATATTCTAACAAAAAAAACTTTCTTATAAGACATCAAATGATATGCCTTCTATAAGCCAATATGCTTTGGCTGTACAAAATGATAGGACTGGCACCTTAATCAGGTTGTCCTCAACACATCATGTTGTGACAATTTGTTTTAAGCTATACAATTGCGGAATTGAAGCATATGTTAAGAAGTGCTTCCTGTGCAACAAAGTATTTGAAAAATATGGTACAACTATTTGACTTGAAAATACTAATCTTTAAATAAAAGTTCTGGGAGAAATTTCATAACACTAGATGTATTTGAAGATTTAGAGTTGAAGGTCAATATCTTCTTGGTCAAACAGCTTTCTGGGCAGCAGGAGCCAGGGATATCTGTTTTCTGATCTATCTTTCATCTCAGATCTTTCCAGCTGCAACCAGCTGCTACCAGATGGCTGTCTTATCTTTCTAGACCAGAAAAGCCTTCTCAATCTGAATTTTAAAAGTTCTATCCTATACTGAGTTTTTAAAATCTCTGCCAATAACAAACTCAGAAAGATTTCCAGTTGGTGAGATTACTTTTATTGTTGTTGGTGCTACAATAAGCTATTTTGATTATTACATTAATAGTTGTTTGGCCAGTTGCATAAACTGAATCTTATAGCGGAACAATTTACACTTCTTTCCAATCTGAGATTGATAAGACAATAGCCATGGCAATGTTGGGTTGTAGCATGCAATATTTCAATCATGGTCTACTTTGTCCTGCTCTAGGATATATTTTGCCCTTCTTTATGAAAATTGTTTACAAAACTGAATTACTAGAAATTACATGCATCTAACTTATGGTCTTTTATTATGCCATGAATGTATGAATCATTACAAAACAATCTAGTACAATTAATTTTAATTTTTTGATTACCTAGATAAATGGATGATGCTATGCTGATATTTTGAGAAAAATATAGCAGATACATATGTTTAAGTGCGTCCATCTTCCTTTTCATATGAGTAAATATATTGATACTTGATAGGGATGATGGATTATGTAGAGTAGCTGTTCCATAAAAAACCAGTGATGGTTTCCACAGGAAAAAGTTGGGGTGGTTTTTCCTTTATTCTCTTCCACCATTTATGTATCCACTTTTGTATTGAGCTTTGAAGATCTGATTAGTAAAAGAAATATGTGTGGTTTACTCACGTGGCTGAGTTTAAAGAAAATGTAATATGCAATGCTGTGACTATTTTCAGCTTATCATTATTTCAATTTTTGTTTTCAAATATACACACATGTTCATAGTACACTTCTATGTTTAACTATGGAAAGGTAAAAATTTTCATGACTTTCTTACAGACTCTCTGGCAATATCTCGTTTGTTATTGTCAGAGAGAGAATATTTTATTAATTTGTATATTTATGCCTGAGGTGGGACTAGAACTACCATTTCCTGGTTTCTAGACTGGTGCCTTACCCGCTACACCAAACTGGCTTTCATTAATTATTAACACATTTTTGTTTTCTCTGTACCCATCCAGTTATTTTCTTTTTCCACTCAGGCTGATCTTTGCTGTATCTGGGGATTTTCATAATCATATAGTTTTGAATGCTATCATATGCTGATCTTAGACCAAAAACATATACATTCAAGTTGCCCCTTGAAAAAGCACCTTTGGGACAACCATGACCTAGATGATTGAGAGTCTTCATAGACATTGATTAGTCAATGTAGCTCTTGATGTAGACAACTATTTTATTTATTTGATCACACTGCAAAGAACTGCATTGTCATTGCAAAAATGTGATGTAAAAATATGTTTTCTTTTGTGAAATTGTACCACTGCAAATACCAGAATTAATAATATTGTATTAAAATTTTGGTCTTTCAAGAGTCCCATGGGAGTTGTTTGGAAGCCACTTTAAAATAAGATGAGGATTTATATAAATATTTTAAATAAATAAACTAGGGCACACTAACAAAATTTTGGATCATCAAAGAACTAATTCCAAAACCCACCTCAATTTTATAAGCAGGACTTAAGACAATCTTAGTGAACAAATTTATTTTTATAAAGACAAACATTGCAAGCTGTTAAGATTTCATAGGGGAAAAAAGAATCAAAATATTTAATTGTGCTTAGAAGCTAAAAAAGGATGTTACGGGGATTTGCTTGGGTGATATTCTGACTTCTATCACAGATGTATTAGCTGACATGAGAACAAAGAACATTTAGATTTATTGAAATTTGTAATCAATTTATAACAATTTATTTTCTCCAAATACTGTAAATTATAGGTTTTTCCAACTATCAGGCTTCTTTGGAAAATTCTTGTTATAAATGACAGACCACTATATTTGGAATTACTTTTTCAAATAATATGTATTATTTTTACATAATAAACATTTGAAATAAATTTTTCCATTTGCTTTCAAGTTTTTCATTTCCAGTGTTCAGTTTTCATTCCATCTATAATACAAGACTAATATGAAATACTTGGAATATATATATTTGTTAATATATTAAGCTGATTGTAAATTTATACATTGTAATAAGGCTATTGTGGCTTTTTTATGAGGTCTGCTTGTATTATTTGTGCTTTTATTGTTCATGTATCATTTGTTTAATTCTTTAAAAAAACACAGCTAAATTATTATAATGTGGTTTAAGTTGTCTTGTGAAATTTATTTTTAAGAGTACACGCACATTTGTAAAATAAATTAGCAGTCATTGCTTCAAACTGATCCTCCCAAATTAAAAGGAATTGCATGCTACAACTTGTATAATTATAATTCCAAATAAACAAGCAAACAAACAAACAAAGGTTGGTTCAAGGTTTTCTGTTTGCCAGGTGAAGCAGGAAAAATCTGGGAAAAAAATCGTATAGTATATTTTTGAAATTCACTCTGTGATCTACTATCTTAAATATTTTAGATGTGGAATATCACCAATATGAAAAGATGTTTTCCCCCTAGCTTTCTTCATACATCTCTACAAAAGACTAGAATAAGAATACTCTGAGACTTTTCTGGAGTTATGCTTTCTTCGATAATATTACTTGATGAAATTTAGAAATAAAGGTGAATATTAATGTTGAATCATTATCACAATGTTCTTTTAATTTGGGACCAAATGCAATGACATTTGATTTCGGTAAAAAAAAGTATAACCAAAACCAACATCCAAATTAAAACTTCCTTTAGCAATTGAATCCCAATATAGCAAAACAAACATTTTAATGCCTTCCTTACTCAAGTGGGATCCATTTCATGTCCTATTTTTTTTATATTGTCCCATCCTCCTATATATAAAAATGAAGTAATGAAGTCAATAGAGTATGCAGTGGATTGTTTTGACTGTCGAAGTCAAGGTAACCAAGGCCTGTTGTGTCCTCTTCTTTATTGTTCTTTACCCAGAAAATTATTCAGGAAGAGATTAAATAATATTAAAAATAGAAAAGTCAAGAGATTTATCTGGTTCTCCCTCCTGCAGTTATATACAAAAATGTAAATAAATGAACTCTCACACTTTCATGTTTGGTTTAAAAAACACAAATTATACAGGTTCTAGTAATTTTTCTTTTGATATGCCTTTCATGGTAATTTATTTTATTTATCTTAAAACTATTATATTTATTAAGAAATATAATTTGGTCTAAAGTTTTGCATGGTACATTTCAGTCATAAATTCGGAATGAACTATCATGCTGGTTAAGTGTTTGCAAGAAGTAACAGCCTGAAAAAACATCTTAAGAAAAAAATGTTAATACATGCACTGCCAAAGCGAGCATACTTCTTTCCTGTTCTGAAACCATTTTGATATGTAGCTAGCTTGAACTGAGACCTTTTATAGACATTTCATTTTATACCATCTTCTGATATATAGTTCACAATATATTGGGTTTTTAGATGATTTGGAATAGTGGTAAAAAATATAGATTCATATGTATCTAAGGAAGTTCTAAGCATATTGACAAATGGGAGGAGTTTGCTATTCCAAATTTTAAAATTGTTCGTATATTTTAAAAGTTATGTATTAATACTTAAAATGAATACTGGGAAGACCCCCCAAAAAAGAAAAAGAAAATTTAAAAAATCCACAAATGAATTTAGAAATAACTTTCTGAACCTTTCTGCAAAGTATTTTAGTTTAAATACAACTTACCAAAACAAAGCAAAACAAAATCTTATACTACTCTGTTATAATATTAGGATACCTAATAAATACTTTTGCTTTGCCAAATTAAATAATAATTTAATTTAATTTAACAATAGTTGTGTTTATTTCTATAATGGTTTTCTTGTGCACCATAGAAACAGTCTATATCAATCTGTAGATTGTAGTGTTATATCATGGTGGCCTAGTGGTGAAGATGCTGGGCTCCCACTTGGAAAGGTTGAGAGTTCAATCCTAGGTAACAAATCTGCTAGAGAACAAAGAAAAACAAACTCTGCATAGGCATCAGGAAGGGCATCTGGCCAGTAAATGTTGAGCTCCATCCAGTCGTTGGCTCTACCCTGGATCATAAAAAGGGAGCATTATTGCTACCAAATTATGTTCTACATATCTCCATGATTGTTTACAAACAATTTATAATTTTCTCCAGGATTAGAAGACTAGAATGTTTTATGTACCTACTCTCCACAAGTTCACTTCCTTATGATTCTACAGAAACAAAGTAATTTGATAGAAACTTTTGTTTGTGCTAGTTGTATTTAATGTTTCAGGTCTCATTTAAATCAGCATAGTTTGACTTAGGTCGTAAAACACATAACAATGTAGTGACAAAAAGAGAAATGAATAGATCCAGGACGCCTGAATATATACTAAATGAATGTATTATATTTCTCAAGGAGGAGGCCATTTTCCACTCATTTTTTAGCCCAGCAACATGCTAAATACAGATTTTTTTTTAAAAAAAAAAATACATATAAATAAAGAGGCAGAGAGAGCCACCAGAAAATTAACAATTAAAATATATATAAAGAACTCTGGCCTCAAGAAGAAAAGAAAATATATCAGTTTTTGAAGAAGCCACCTTAAATTCTACTGTACTGAAATAGATTGCTTGGTCAAAATATGGATGGGTGTTGTTGATCCTGCTGTAACCATTCACCCAATTTATGTTCATTCTGGAGATAAAAATAATGTACAAAATAATATCACATTATTTGGTAACTTTAAATTAAATGACAATGTACATTGTTTTTCATCTTCAAAAGCAAAATTTGTGGCAGATTGAAAAATGTTTCTTTTTTATGTTGATTTTTTTTATATATAAAACAATATTTTTTATAAAATATTTTATAAAGTAGTATCTTAGATAACATGTAGGTAACCTTCAGGGAATGGACAAATTCCAATGTTTCAGATGTCTGGATCCAGTTAAAATCATCTTGGCCTTGGGCTTGTAAGGACTGGAATCAGTGAGATTACATCCAGACAAAGCCATTGTATAAACAAGGACTGATGGAAGAAATAATTAAGGCTGGGAAATTAAGAACTATAAGAGTATTGAAAATAATCCATGAGTCTATGCTTGGTATTAGTTTGATATTTACATACCATGTAAAGCTCAGGATCTTGGGTGTAGTTATATGAAAAAAAATGTAAGTACAAATGTAAGTTCCTGGTTATGTTCCTCAAGTTGGTGTCAATTATTAACAACTACATATAAAACTTATTGAGTTTATTATTTACAGTGGAACCTTGGGTCGCAAACGCTTCTGATCATGACCAAATCAGTTCTGAACAAAAAATTCAGAAAATTTTTGAATCTCGTCACAAACACATACTCGGGTGGCGATCAAACACGGCCAATTTCCCTTTCTATGCCATAGAGAAAGTCCTGATCTGCTGAACAAATTTGTCTGCCATTCCACATGTTAAAGTTACCCGTTAATCTTGTTCTCACTGGCTTCTCACTTGTTTTGTAAGATTAACTTTCTCCCCAGCCAGGCAGCCTCTCTCCCTCTCCTATCTCCCGGGAGAGCCGCATGATGCCACAGAAGCCTCAATCGCAGCTTTTTTGTTACTGTTTTTTGTGTGCACTGCGAGAGCTGAGGACAAAGCAAGCAAGCTCTGCAGTTGGGAATTCCAGCAGCTTGGAAGCCAGGATCTTCCCCCGCCTCCCCTCCTCTCAGTCCTCAGCTCTCTGCCTCAGCAGGCAGGTGACAGAAAGGCCCTGGGGCTTGGCTTCAGAGCGTAGAAGAGGGCGTATGTAGGGCCGCTTCTCACCAGGCTTCCTTGGACAGAGGAAGGCAGGAGGAGTGCTGTGCAAGCCAGCCAGCCCAACCCAAGCCCTCCTGCCCTCCTGCCCAGGTTGTGGGAGAGCTGGGCCCCTAAGATGGCCAGGAGGAAGGCAGGATGAGTGCTGTCACATTTTATTATTACACTGTGAGTTCTATGGAATAATTAACTATTTTTATGCTTAAAAATCTTAAAAAACAATATTTATAATTAGTTCATAGAGGCCTGGAATGGATTGGTCATATTTACATACAATCCAATGGGGAAATTAGGTTCGGATCATGACCAAATCAGGTTGCGACCAAACTTACGGAACAAATTATGGTCATGACCTGAGGTTCTACTGTATACGACAACCAGAGTCACCTTTGTGATATGGGCAGCCATATAAATTGTTTAAATAAATAAACAGATCCTCTTTAGGATTAACTGATCACAACCTGATCTTGTAGATCTCCCAAAGTTGTATGCACCATCGATATAATCAAGTTTATCCAACTTTTTGCTGGTCATCTTCTCAAGAAAGCTGGATCTTCACATAATGGACCTAACAACAATTAAGCTGCATTATTTTTCCCTAAAGTGAGAATAACTAGATTAATTTGCTTTGTTCACTATACCTGGTATTCCAAAGAGCGTTTCCAACACCAAATTTCAAAAGCATCAATCCACTTCCTTTTTTTTATAAAAAGTTTTTTATTTTTTAAGACAAACATATACAAACAAAACATAAAAACATAAAACCATCTTCCATTTTATATACATACAGTGTGTCAGTTGGTTACAAATCTTTTGTGCTATCCTTTTGTAGTCATTACTCCCGATTTATATCAATTTTCACATTGTCAAACTAACATATGCTTATATATTTATCAGTTATTAATCATCCATGACTAAACTATTTATTCCATCATTTTATATGAGATATTCCAAATTTTATCTTAAAATTTATGTTATACTTTCAACCAATGGTTATATATGTCTATATTATATTTTATATCAATCTATTAAACTTCTATTACAAAATTATCTAGTCTATTACATTACCATGTCTTTTTGTCCAACCATTGATAAAACAAATCCCATATCATATAAAATCGTTCATCTTCTTGTTCTCTAATTTCAAATGTCAATTTACTCATTTCAGCACAGTCCATAATTTTCTTGATAACTTTCTCCTGCATAGGTATTTTATCGTTTTTCCAATTCTTGGCAAATACAATTAAAACATTTACAATCAAATATTTCAGCTCTTTGTTGTATATTTCCGGTATAATTCCCAATAAAAAGATCTCTGGTTTAAAGTCTATATGTTGTTTTATCATTTTTTCTAACCATGTGTGGATATTAGTCCAATATTTTTTTTGCGTCCGAACATGTCCACTACATATGGTAATATGAACCAGGTATCTGATGACATTTCCAACATTTATCCGATTTATTCTTAAACATTCTTGCAAGTCTCGTCGGGGGTAGATGCCACCTGTAAAACATCTTATACAAATTTTCTTTATATGCAATTGACATTGTCATTTTATAATTTTGAGACCATAATTTTTGCCATTTTTCTAAATCAATCCCGTATCCAAAATTTTCCCCCCAAGCAATCATCGTTTCTTTAACTTGTTCCTCTTCCAATTTAAATTCTAGTAAATGTCCATAAAATTTTTTAATTACCTTTTCATCAGTACCCGTCAAAATTTTATCTAAATCAATCAACTTATCATAAATACCTTCTGTTTTAACATCTTTGTCAAATCTAGATTGTATTTGCAAATATGAAAACTAGTTCATTTTTAAACCTTGTTTTTCCAACACTTGCATAGATTTAAGTTCACCCTTTTGATTCAATATCCCACCATATCTAACTGTCTGTTCCTTTTTATATATTATTGGGTAAGAAAAAGCTTCAATAGTAGATATCCGTAATGGAATTTTTAAATAGTATTGTCTTTTTATCTTCTTCCAATTAAAAAATAATGTCTCTCGAATGTAATGTCTTCTAAAATACCCCTATGTTTTAGTTCCCTTGTACCAAAGGAAAGCATGCCATCCCAACAGCAAGTCATGCACTTCTAAAGTCCATTTCTTTACCCACATCAGACTTGTCGCCTGGTAATACAACTCCCAATTGGGCAAGGCAAACCCTCCTCTTATTCTTGCATCTTGTAACAGTTTTAGTTTTATTCTTGCTTTTTTACCCTGCCAGATATATTTCAGCACAATTCTATTTAAGTCTTAAAAAAACTCCCTAGTCAAATTGGAATTGTCTGGAAAAGATATAAAATTCTAGGCAATACATTCATCTTAATTGTAGGCATTCTCCTAATCAATTGTAAGTTTTCCCATTTTGTCAAATCTGTCACAATCTGCTGTTTGAGTTTAAGATAATTGTCCTCCTTTAGTGTGCTACATCTTGGTGTAATGTATATCCCTAAATACTTAACCTTGTTTGTGACCTCTATTTCTAAAACTTCTTCCAGCTCTTTCTTTTGTCTTGCTAGTATATTCTTTGTTAATATCTTTGTTTTATCTTTATTTATTTTCAAACCTGCTACTTTTCCATATTCTTCTATTTTTTCTATTAATTTAGGTGCTGTTTCCAACGGATCTTTTAATATGAATACCAGGTCATCTGCAAAGGCTTGTAATTTATACTCTTCCTTTTTGATGTTCATTCCTTTTATTTCTTTTTCTTCTCTAATGTTCCTATTCAACACTTCCAATGTTAACACAAGCAGCAGAGGCGACAGTGGACAACCTTGCCTTGTCCCTTTTCTTATATCTATAGATTCTGTTAGTTCTCCATTTACCATAACATTTGCAGTTTGTTCATGGTATATGGTTTCAATGGCTTTTACCAAAGCCCATTTGTATCAATTGAAGTGAAATAAATCGCCAACTCACATTGCCAAAGGCTTTTTGTGCGTCTAGGAACATCAAGGCCATTTGCTTTTCAGGGTGCGCCTCATAGTATTCCAGAGTATCCAGAATAATTCTCACATTATCTTTAATTTGTCTCTTTGGCAGAAATCCATTTTGGTCAATATGGATAAAATTATTTAAATATCTTTTTAGTCTTTTTGCCAAACTTGAAGCAAATATTTTATAGTCTGTATTTAATAGGGATATAGGTCTATAATTTTTAACTTGCTGCAGGTCTGTATCCTCCTTCGGTATAAGTGTAATATATGCTTCTGTCCATGTTTTGGGTATTCTTTTCTTTAACATAACTTCATTCATAACTTCTAACAGGTGAAGATTCAATATTTCCTGAAAAGTCTTGTAAAATTCTGCTGGCAACCTATCTGGACCTGGTGCATTTCCAACATTCTGCTTTTTTAAAGCTTCTGTTAATTCCATCATCATTATATTCCCTTCTCCAATGTAGTGAAGTTAGCATTCAGGATTGGGTGATCAGTCTCTGTCTGTGTTTGGACTGAGTCTGTCAAAACTTTGATGACACTCCCTCTGCTGCTAGGGACCTCCCCAGAAATTGACTCATTCAGCTTGTTGGACAACGTGTTAATTTCTTCTTCTAGCAAATTTAACAAATCCTTTCAAATTGATTGGAAAAATAGGAATAAAAACACCAATCCTGAATTCTATTGCAAGCTGGAACCGGTCTACCACTTTGACAGCTGTCAAACTGCAGTGTGGCTGGGGCTCTGCCCTGGTTGTTGGACTTTGGATCAGCTGAGGGCCAATCTACAAGGTACTAAGGTTCTGGTTGTGGGAGGAGTTTGAATACCATCCTCACCTCCTTCCCACACTTTGGCTTGGGAGGCTCCCAGCAGTTTCGGCTGTTGGAGACGCTGAGATTAACCACGGTAGCCTTTAAAGGGGCAGAAGACCTGCAGCGAAGAGTACAGGTAGTGAGAGTAGGTTTAGGAAAGTGAAAGGCTGCAGCGTGCTCAGGGTGACTCCAGAGTAAGATCGTTGGAGTCAGATATGGCAGAATCACAAAAGGCTAGCCGCAATGTCAGGAGAGAGGAGGGGGCATCTCGACAGCTGTCATGCTCTCTAAGCCCAGCAGCCCCAGAACAGATGGCTTCATTTTATAGCCCCCAGCCAAAGGGCAAGGCTGCAGGAACCCGAAAGGGCTCCAAGGATGCAGAGAGGGACGAGTGCTGCAGGGGCAAGGCACTGGATAAAGTGTGGGCTCGAGGGAAAGAGCAAAATGATAAGGAAATGGCGCCCTGCATAATTTCCCACCCAAATGAGGAATGGCCGTTATCGAGAGAAGAGAGGCAACTGCAAACTGACAGGGCTGCAGTAGCAGAAGTGGCCATAGGGGGAGCTAAAGAGCAGGAATCTATTGAGGCTTCTGAGATCAGAAATTTCTTCTCTGTCAGCCCAACAACAGAGCAACTGACAGTTACTGATCAGAGGCACAGAATGGCTCCAGAAGCAACCTTTACTCCCATGTCAGCTGGGATCAGACCAGTTAGGGCACAGGAACCTGAGTTCCAGGTTAATATGCAGGCTATGTTAAATGAGGCAGTGAGACAAGGAGTGTTAGCTGTCTTGAGACAGACCAGAGGTTCTCCCTCAGAGGTTTCTGCTTCCTCATCCAGACGCAGTAGGAGACACAGGTCTCATTATGATGATGATCTTTCCCTGCATACAGAATCAGGTGTGTATATTCCTGCTGTAAGCTCCCACTCCATCACATCTGACAGTGGCCAGCTGATGGACAGAAACTATTCCGATGATGAGGGCCTTAACGAGGCTGACCAAGGCTCTATCCCTGGCTTGTTCCAACCTGTCATCTTTAGATCTCTCCTCTTTAAGACCAAAAAGGCCACAGGGCAAGGCTTAGTCCCTGAACCGCAGGAGCCTGCAGACCCCTCTGAAGACCCCAATGACCCATTGTTTTCTGAGAAAACAGTCACAGCAGATGTCATCCCTGCACCAAAGATGTTCACCACAGTCATCCAAAGACAGTGGTCATCCCTTGGGTCCGGTCCAAACCCTTCCTCCCTAGACAAGAAATTGTTTAATGTAGGATGCAATCTTTCCAAGGCCCTGGAAGTGCCCGATGTTGATGCCCCAGTTGCGGCCCTGCAAGCCAACACAGACATCCCTGGGGAGCCTGAGGACTCACTGAAGGCTGAGGACAAGAAGGCTGAGCAAATGTTGCAAAGGACACACCTGTCAGCTGGGCAGTGAAAGCTTCCACAGCTGCATCTTTCTTCAACAGGACCTCTCATCTGGCTCCAGGAGCTACAGGAGAGAATTCCACTGGATGATGTCAGATCACATCTGCATGTGAACAAACTATTGGCAGCAGTAGAATTTTCAGCTGATGCCACACTGAGTGCTGCCAGATTTGCATCCAGGGCAAGAAGGGGAACAGTGACCCCTCGTCGCTTGCTCTGGCTAAAGCAATGGCAGGCTGATATGAGGCACAAGTGGAGGTTGGCCAAGGCCCCATTTAAAGGGAATAAATTGTTTGGAAAGGCTCTGGACAAGGTCCTAGTGGACTCCAAGGACAAAGGGAAGGTTTTGCCATCCAATCCAGAAAAAGTGATTATAGACCAACTCCCTATGCCAGATGGTCCTATTATAGGATCCCTGAAACAGGAGGGGGATTACCCAGACCCCAGAGGTCTTTTGCCCCCAGGCAGGAACAAAGCCAGGACGGGACAGGTAGAAATCGTCCTTTTAACAATAAGTGGCCCTTTTGATGGGCTGGAGGTTGTCCCTTCCGATGCCCCAGATAAAATGGAGACCAACCCTCTCATTGTGGGGATGTTTGGCCTTGTTTGCCAGGCGTTGGGAGGAAGTAACCACTGACACCTGGGTCCTGGAGAGAGTCCGCTCCAGACTATCTATAGAATTCCTCTCTATGCCCCCAAGGTTTTTCATTCGTTGCCCTATCTCTAGGAATACAGAGAGAAGGAACCTTATGGAAACAGCTATTCAGCACCTGCTGGAGATTCAGGCTATTCAGCCGGTGCCTGAGGGTCAACAAGGCATGGGATTCTATTCCATATTGTTTGTAATCCCAAAAGCCTCGGGGGGGGGAGGGCAATTCTGGATTTGAATCACCTTAACCGCTGGGTGAAATACAGGCGGTTCAAGATGCATTCACTTCAGTCCATCCTGGAGAGAATTAGGGAGGGGACTTCCTTACCCCCATTGATTTAATGGAGGCCTATCTCCATGTCCCTATTATCCCTGCTCATCGACAATTCCTCAGGTTCTGCTACAATGGGAGGCACTACCAATGCAGGGCCTTGCCCTTTGGACTTTCCTCAGCCCCCAGGTCATTCACTAAGCTGTTGGCAGCCCTGGCAGCCCACCTTAGGGTTATACCAGTTAGGGTCCAGTGTTATCTTGATGACATACCAGTCCAGTCATCTTCCCCATCTAGAGCTGTAGAGGATTTAGAGATCACCATTCAGGTGCTCCAAGAGCATGGCTTCTCTGTCAACGAGGCCAAAAGCCACTTTACTCCCACCAATACCTTACTTGATCTGGGAGCTTTTATAGATACTAATTCCTGCAAGGTGTCATTATCCCAAGAACGTCAGGAGAGTATCAGGGAGTTAATTGGACAAGTGAAATCTAAACCTAGGGTATCCCTGGCTATGCTTTCTAAGCTCCTGGGGAAAATGATATCATGCATTAATATAGTACCCTGGGCAAGACTGCATGCCAGGTCACTCCAATGGTTCCTTCTACCTTATCAGAAGACAGGTAGGAGTTGTTCCCTCTTACAGGTCAGATAAACTCCGTTGGTCCTTAAGTCTTTAAGATGGTAGTCATCTGAGGTGCTTTCCATGGGACTCCTATTCAAGGAACCGAACAGGTTAATGCTGACCACATATGCCAGTCTTCATGGCTGGGGTGCCCACATTCAATCCAGGGTGCTCCAAGGACAATGGTCCCAGGCAGATTTGGACCATAATATTAATTGGTTAGAGCTTCGAGTGGTCCATCTGGCTCTGAGACAATTAGAGGATGTGGTCTCAGGCAAGGACATCCTAATCTTGACTGACAATGTGTCAACCAAGGCACACATTAATCGCCAAGGGCCTCATTCAGGGCCTCTGATGCTGGAGGCAGAGCAGCTCGGTTTATGGGCAGAGAGACACCAGGTGTCGCTCAGAGCTAAGCACATTGCAGGTGTGGCCAATGTTGAGGCTGACTGGCTTAGCAGAGCCACCATTGACCATGCAGAGTGGTGTTTGTATCCCAATGTGTTTCAAGAGCTGTTGGAGTGCTTTGGATGCTCAGCAGTGGATCTCTTTGCTTCCCAGAACACGCAACTCCCGAGATTCTATTCCAGGTTTGCGGTTCCGGGGGCGGAGGGAACGAACCTTGGCCATGGGAGCTCTTGTATGCCTTTCCCCCTCTGCCTCTGATCCTGAGGGTTATCCAGAAACTGTTGGTGGAAAGAGCAGAGCGTATCCTTGTAGTCCCTCATTGACCCAGGAGGCCATGGTTTGCAGACTTAGTAAACCTTTCCATTTCTAGGCCTTGGGGGATACCGGAGGACAGAGTGTCGCTCAGCCAGGGGCCCATCTTGCATCCAGAGCCCCAGTGGCTTCACTTGGCCATCTGGAGATTGAGCGGGGATCTCTGATCTGGGACAATTATTCCTCCAGAGTAATAAGAACTATCCAGGCCTCCAGGAGACCCTCCACCAACCGCATCTACGATGCAACCTGGAAAGCTGTCAGCACATGGTGTTGTAAGTATGACATTGTCCCTTCTGGGGCCTCGATTGCCCAGGTGCTGGACTTCCTCCAAGAGGGCCTGGACAAAGGGCTTTCACCTAATATTCTGCAGAGGCAGATTTCAGCCTTGTCCTCTGTTCTATCCTGGGGGGGGTGGAATCTTTGTCTAGACATCCCACGGTCCTCAGGTTTCTGAAGAGGGCTACAAACCTGAGGCCTCCAGTGGTTCATCGATATCCAACATGGGACCTCTCTAAAGTACTGCAGTCACTGACTGAGGCCCCATTTGAACCACTGAGGTCAATTCCCTTGCAGTTTTTGTCTTGTAAGGTAGCCTTTCTGGTAGCGATCACCTCTGCCAGAAGGATTTCGGACCTGGAAGCCTTGTCTGTCAGGAAAGACCTTTGTGTGTTTCACACCAATCAAGTGGTGTTAAGACTAGACTCTTCATTTATGCCAAAGGTGAACTCATGGTTCCATAGATCCCAAGAACTAATTTTACCTGACTTTTGTCTGCATCCTCTGCACGTGTTAGAAAGACTATGGCATACTCTGGACGTTCGGAGGGCATTGAGGATTTACATCAAGAGGACATCACCCTTCAGGAGCTCTGAATCCCTCTTTGTTTCCTTTCAACCTTCCATCATGGGCTGCAAGGTAACTCCAAAGACGGAGATGGATAAGACTTTGCATATCCAAGGCCTACCAAACACAGGGACTTGGAGTTCCTCCAAGGATAACAGCACACTCAACAAGAAGCGCGGCAACATCGACAGCATGGGCCACCCAGGCTTCTCTGGAGGAGGTTTGCAGGGTGGCTACCTGGGACTCTCCTTCTCTGTTCATCAGGCACTATAAGCTGGACTCATTTGCTTCTGCTGAGGCAGCTTTTGGACGGAGGGTTCTGCAAAAGGACCATTCTGTATAAGGGACTCAGACCACACTAGGCCCACCTTAGGACAGCCGGCTTTGGTATGTCCCAATCCTGAATGCTATCTCCACTACAATGGAGAAGGATCATTGGTCCTAACCTGATATGATCTTCTTTGTGGGGAGATAGCATTCAGTCCCACCCTTTCGTGGTGCGTTCCGAATGTAATGGTGTGTATTATACTTATAGGAGAACACGTCAGTCTGTCACTATTCCTTCGCCAATTTCTGGGGAGGTCCCTAGCAGCAGAGGGAGTGTCATCAAAGTTTTGACAGACTCAGTCCAATCACAGGCAGAGACTGATCACCCAATCCTGAATGCTATCTCCACACAAAGAGAAAGGTCGTATCAGGTTAGGACCAATGACCCTTCTAGCATTGTTTCAGTGTCTTTGGGTATCTGGGATAAATTCGCTTTCTGTAAATACTGCTTAACTTTTTCTTCTTGAACATTCTCTTGAAAATACTATTTTCCATAGTAATTTTGTATTTTTTTTCTTCTCCTCATTTCCATAACAAATATGTCCTTCTTCATTTATTAATTGACTAATCCATCTTGATTCTCTTTCCTTTCTCAGTTTACAGGCTAGCCATCTTGCCTGGTTTGTTTGCATCTTCAAAGTAATTCTGTTTAGAATTTTTAATTTTTTGTGCTAGTTCCTCTTTTTTCCATTAGTCCCATTTTATGTTTAATTTTATTTTTAATGTCTTTTTTTTTGTGGGGACTTCTCTAGGTCTTTTTCCAATCTTTTATAATCATCCCCCAATGTTTTAAAAGTCTTTTTCTGTTTTATATTTCTTTTCCTTGTATAGTCTATTATCAAGCCTCTTGTGTAGGCCTTCATCGTGTCCCAGAGGTTCTGTAAAGATGTATCCTCTTTTCTATTTTCTTTAAAAAAGAAAGCAAGTTCTTTCTCTATTTTCTGTTTATTTTCTTTTAATATTGTGTTATTTAGAGTCCATCTAGATCTCCTCTTATATCCTTTCCAAATAACTGTCACAGGATTATGGTCTGCCCAGGTGCTTGTTTCTATTTCAATCTCTCATATGTTAGCCAATAATTCTGCTGACATCCATATCATGTCTATTCTAGACCATGATGCATGCCTGTTTGAGTAAAAAGTGTATTGCTTACTTTCCAGATTTCTCTCTCCATTCATCTTTTAAGTTAAATTCTTTTGTTATTCGAAAGAAAGATTTTGGTAGTATCTTTCTAGCTTTCCTTGTTGATTTCTGTGTTTTACAGTCCAACCAATCATTAGTTATTCCATTAAGATCTCCCATCATACAAATATTAACATAGTCCAGTTCAATTATTTTCATATGTAATTTTCTGTAAAATTCTTTTTTATTATCATTCGGAGCATAAATTGCAATTAAAAGTGTTTTAACATTATTGTCCATTATTTCCACCATCAAAATCCTTCCGTCATCATCTGTGTAAATTAGTTCTGGCAAAATTGTATCTTTAATGTACAATACCACACCCCTTTTTTATTTTTATAAAATTTTTATTAATTTTCAATAAACAAACATAGACAAACAAAACACAAAACATAAAAAACATAAAACTTCTTTTTGGAAAGTGGCTTAATCCTGGGTTACATTTTTTTGTACAGACATAAATCAAATTCATGCTCACCTTATATACCATTTCATATCTTATTTACCATTCTATATTTTCTATATGGCTTCTCCCCTCTTTTCACTCTCTTAATTCTATTTTATTTATTTCATCTCCATTTAAATCATTATACTTGTATCTTTTGTCTGTTCTTTTTCAATTATCTATTTATCTTTTCTTTTTAACACAAAATTTCTCCTGTAATCACTGATTGAAGTGTGACGCCTTTCTATCTTTCCCTTAAATTTAACACTTAAAATAATATATAATTTCCATTCTGATTCTGCTTACTACATTCTACATACTACATTTTAAAATAAGAAAATAATAAGTTTATAATATAGTTAAAACAATGATCCATAGCAAATTGAACTTTATCATTAAATCTTAAACATTTTACACATTCCCTTTAATATTTTATTAAATCATATAATATTACAATTTTCTAACTCTATTTCAAATACAAATACTACAATACAGTCTTATGTACTTTTGCAGAGTCTCTTTTTTAATTGTATTTTACCCTTTGTCTCTGAAAAAAACCTGTTTTTTTACATCTTGTTTCAAGCCTTTATAACTTCTCTTCCCTTTTCCCCTTCCTTTCTTGTCGAATCTAGCCTTTTTACCCCCCCATCTATTAATCTCCACCCTCTTAGTCTTCCCTCTCTGTTGTATTCCTCTTTTCTGTTGCTTTCTGACATTGTATCGATTTTTCACCTTATTTTTCCCTTTTTTGGTTGTTTTTTTAAATCTTAAATTCTCCATTCTCTTTCCTCTCTTTCCCTTTTCTTCCACAGCTAAAGTTGTTTGTTCATTAAAGATGGCTTCTTCTTCATCATCCCAGCCTTCTTGTTGTTGTAATTCCTGGTAGGTAGAAATCGCCATTTCTAAAAAGTGAAAAACAGATCCAGAAGAGCCCTTCCCTTCTTGTTCCTCTTCTTTTAACTTTTTGAATTCAATTTTCAATTCTTCAACCGATAATGCCATTGTGAGATTTTTTTTTAAACAACCCAAATGTTTTTAGTCTTACAAAAAATAGTTTCCAAAAGTCCCAAAGTCACCAAGCAATCCAAATCAACACAAGCTGTTTCATTTAGCACTTTCTTCTTTTTATACTTTCTCTTCCTGGGGTAGAATTCAATTACAAAGTTCCAAAATGTATTTTTTAGAAGTCTTATTACAGTTTATCTCTGATCTTATAAGCTCCAAGCAGTCTCCTCCAGCAAAGTCTTAATATAAATTCTTTACCTCTCCCTTCCCACTTGTAGTTTTTTAATTTTTTTAATTCCAATGTTCAGAAATCTTTAATGTCCCCTTGGCTTTAATTTTCAAATTTAATTACCTTCTGTTGCCAAAATGGGTTCTTTCGATTTCCATCTGCTATCTCCGTAGGGAAGGAGAGTGAGAAAAAACAAACTTTCCCTTTTCACTTTCATCCGCCGCTTTTTACGATCTTCTTAGGGAACAATGTATCTTTAAGAAAGTTGAATTTCCAGGGTATTTAGATGTTACTTGTTGTCCCAGTTCAGCCAAAAACTTTCACTTTCTCAGCTTTCTCCTGCACATTCTTGTCCGGCTGAGAGCTTTTGTGGCGGCCATTGCTGACCGCCGCTCCACCGCCTTTGGAAAAGGGAGTTAAGCCGGCTGAGGAGGGGGTTTGCGATTCCCCTGGACCCCTGCCCGGATCTCCCCTATCTTCAGTTATCTCTACGGGATAACTATAGCCTCCAAATCCAACTGGAGCAGGGGCACTCCAGTAGCGAGCGCAGCAAGAACCACGCACGATCGCGGATTCCTGCTGCCGCCGAAGCCTTGCAAACCAGAAGTCCACCACACCCCTTTTTTTAGATTGTGCCAATGATGTAAATAATTTCCCTATTTTTTTTGTTTCAATATACTGTATATTCATGTTGCTTTTTGATATGTACTTCTTGTAGGCAAATTATATCAAATTTTAATTTCTCTAATTTGTGAAATACTTTCCTTCTTTTAGTAGCCAAATTAAATCCAGTTATGTTAATCGTAATCAATTTTATTTCATCCATGTTAGGCTTTGTGGAGGGGTTTTATTACTCTAAAAGGTCTTAATTCTCATTGCTCTCTGGGTACACCACCTACTGCACCTTCTTTTTTCTCTTTTTCAATTACTGCTATACACTCCTCCTGGAATTCAATTAATGACTCTTTCTTTCTTGCTTCTTCCTCCTTTCCTCTAAGATATTCTAAGTAGAATAACTCAGCATTTTCAACTGTGTCAATTCTGTGTCTTTATTCCTGCCAGGTGAACAAGAGTCCTTCTGGCATCAACCATCTGTAATTTACTCCTCTTTTAAGTAACTCTTTGGTCAAAAATAAGTATTCTCTTCTCATCTGTCTTTCTCTTCTTGGTACCTGTTTCAGCACCACAATTTTTTTGTCTTTATACTTTAATGTTTTCTCTCTTGCCACTTGCAGTATCTGTGTCTTGATGATCTTTTTAGTAAATCTGATGTGAACTTCTCTTGGTAGTCTGTTTCTCATTGCATATCTTGTATAGACCTGAAACACTTCATCCATCCCATCCATCATCTTCTCTTTGGTTATCTCTAATGCTTCTGCCAGTATTTCTGTCATTATTTCAGCAAGATTTTCACCTTTTCCTTCTTCTACATTTTGAAATCTTAAGTAGAATTCTGATCTATCAATTTCCCATTCTAATGGTTTCCACCTGCCCTTCTCGACCTCGCTCAATCAAGTATCAATATCTCAAATTTTCTTGTCCCTTTGTATATCTTCTTCATTTTTTAAAAAAATCTGTCTTCAAATTTCATTATCATCTGTTGAATATTTTCTACTTTCTCGTCTGTCTTTTCAGTTCTTTGCTCAATATTCTCCATTCTCTTTTCAATCTTCTGAATTCCTTGCATAATCATCTGTAATGTCACCTCCTTCTCTTTCTCCTGTTGTTAGATTGTCTGTATTGACTGTTGTCCTCCAGATGGTGAAAAGGCTATTGGTATGGATGAAGCTGGGGCTGTTGTCTTTCTGCTCATCTTGTAGTACTTATCTGTGAAGAAAGAAAGAGAAAAAAGATAAAAGGGCACAGGCAGGCAATTGCCACTCCAAAAAATAAAAAGGAAAAAAAAATTCAGGTACTTGTATACCTTAATCCAATTATTTCTCTTAGTAAGAGGGAGAAAAGGAAGAGAGCAAAAAAGAGTAAAAAAATTACATTCTAGTTCCTGGAATAAAAGGTTGGAATCCAAATATAAAAATTCAACTGGAGAGTAAAAAAGGAAGTGAAAAATAACAGACAGTTCTTATGTAAAGCCAGCCACTGCCACTAGTATCCAAGACTCTTTAATAAATCAACTCAAAGTTTTTAGTTCCAGTATTTTCAAGGTCACTTCAATCTTCTTTCTTTGAACTTCAACTCCAGACTCTAGTTATCTATAGTTTCACAGATGGGCACCTGCGTAAACAATCCACCATGCTCATCCCACTATCTTTTTCCAGTGCAAAGCTCAGAGTCCTTGAATATAGCACAAATACATAAACAAATAGAAGAAAAAAGAAACAATATATCCAAGCCTCTAGATGGCAGTGCTACTTTTTTTCCTTCACTTTCACTCCCACCTCATGTATCCAGTGCCAGGAACAAAAAGAGAGAATGAAATCCTTCCTTTTAAAAAAGAGTAAATCTCAAATCAAAAAGAAGAGTCTTAATCAAAACAGACTTTCAAAAAATTGTTAAGAAAATAGAAACAAAAATAGAAAATTTAAAAGACACCAGGCCAGTTTGAAATTAAAAAGCTTTGCCAAATTCAAAGTTCCAATAAAAAGGGAAAAAAACTTTTCACTTTAACTAGCTTAATTTCACTGCTTAAACTCTTTTCACTTTTAATTTCACTTTAAAACTTTCAGGGTGTTCTCTTTAAAAAATAAGTAAAAATTCATCTTACCAATCTGACACACTTTCTTTCAATCTCTTCCGTTCCTGACCTGTCCCAGCTTCAGCAGCTTGAATGGCTGCCTGTCCGCAGCTGGCAAAAGGGCTTTTCCTGGATCAACCAGGGACTTTGCGATGTCCCTGGGATCGGCAGGACGTGCCCATATCAATCACCATCTCTATGGGACAGTTTAGGTCCGTCGGGACCATCCAGCAGTGAAGATATCAATGGCGATCTTGGAGGATCAAGATCATGCATCATACCGCTGCGACGCCAGCTCCACCCCAGCATCAATCTACTTTCTAACTTGCTTCCTTTTTGCTCCCACCAAGCATCATAACCAGGGGTGGGATTCTACTGGTTCTGTCCATCTCTGTAGAACCGGTTGCTCTGAAGAGCAGCAGACATAGAACCAGTTCTATGTCTGCTGCTGTTTTGGCCCACCTGCCCGCCCGGGCTCTTATCTGACCTTTATTTCCTGCTTTTTCAACCTCAGCTGCTTTGTGTGAAACAGCTGTGGTAGAAAAAAAAGGAAAAAAGGGCTTTTCCAACCACTGCGCACCTGCATGCAGCACTGCCCAGCTGTCCGGGCAACTCAGCAGGTCGTGAATTGTACTCACATGACTCACATGACTCTCGCATGCGCGCGCGATGCAGAGCAACAGAACCGGTAGTTATACCGGTTGGATCCCATCCCTGATCATAACCATTGCTTACCCGATTCTGATCTGTATAGATATAAAACACATTGCAGCATTTAAAGTTATTTTCCAAGAACTTAATTGCTACCAGGCAAAGTGCTAGTCCATGCTATATTTATTGATTTTTAAAAAACAACAACTGATAGTTGATCCTAAAAACAGAAGGTATCCATCACTTAAATATCTTTATTGTCACTATAAGATTAATTACTGTTCCTGTTGTTATTGTTTTGGCTATATTTAATCATAGTCCCATTTTTTTTCACTGTGTTCCTTGACTTGATTACCAGAACTTACATATCATTTATATTTTCAGCTGTCAAAGAAATGCCTTTGTTACAGCATATATTATTGCTGTTGCTTCTTCAGTACTAAACCCATCTTCTTCCATACCAGACTATCTCTATACAGCATACAGTTTGAGTAAATAAGGAGAGTATTCAACCTTGTCTCTTTGTCAACCTAGAGACAAGCCAATTTGTTTCCCCATGTATGCCTCAAGTTATGTCTTATTATTCTTTGTAATGATTTCACATAAGAAAAATGAGATGTTATGGGATACTTATTTTCCTAAGGACACTCCACAGATTAATATGGTCAGCACATATTATCAAACTGTGTTTTCTTCCTTATTATTTCCATCTTTAGCACTCCAGTCTTCTACTAACTTCATGTTCTATTCATTTCAGGTTGAACTTGAGCAAAATGATCATCAAATCATCTGCATCAGTAGTTGGAACACAAATTTGGATAATTGTCAAAAAGTGATCAGCATATTATAATTGACTGCATTACACCTAAGCACTCGCTTTACAATATTTGCCCTGCCTTTGAGGGTTGAATGAAAAGCCTTCCTATGAACCAACAGATGGCAGTATGGACATAATAGAAGCTCTGACGTGTACAAGCTCTCCTTATAACATTTACTTTTTTTCCTTCTGCTTTTTCAGCAGGAAGTTGCTGTGAAAAAAGCTTGCCTTGCTATCGTTTATGAAATGGAAACTTATTTAAGTACTCATCAGAGTCCTTCAAGTAACATGCTGCAATTGAATTTCTAATTGCCAAAGAGTCTTTCCAATTGAAACACACTACTGAGTGTAACTTGTTTATTTATTTTATTTATTTATTTATTTATTTATTTATTTGATTTGCCAATTGTTTACAAGATAATAAGTATAAATGTATACATAGTTGTGAATACATGAAATGGTTACATATAAGAAAAATAAAAGAATAAGAGAAACAATAGGACAGGGACGGTAGGCACGTTGGTGCGCTTATGCACGCCCCCTACAGACCTCTTAGGAAAGGGGTGAGGTCAATAGTAGACAGTCTAAGGTTAAAGTTTTTGGGGTTTGGGGAAGAAACTACAGAGTCGGGTAGAGTATTCCAGACATTGACCACTCTATTGCTGAAGTCGTATTTCCTGCAATCAAGTTTGGTGCGGTTTACTTTGAGTTTGTATCGTTTATGGTAATACGCTGGTGTAAGTACTTTGTATCACTGGGCCAAACAATGTAAAGCAGGTGAAGTGGGAAGAGTTAATTTGTGCAATAAAGAATGGATGACCTATGACAGTAACCAGGGGTGGGATATGAAAGGATTAACTACCGGTTCGGGATTTATGAGCTTCCCTGCCCACTGTGAGCCGTTCGCCCGTAAATCATCATAAATTGTCATTAGCACATCATTAGCACGCTGCCTGCCAAGAAGCAGCCTTTGAAACAGCCCTCCTTTCTTGTTTTTTTAACTGCAGCTGTGGCTTGTTCGACAGCTGAAGTTGAAAAATCAGGAAATAAAGATCAGGTAAGAGCCCAGGTGGGCGGGTGGGCAAAAACATCAGCAGACATAGAACTGGTTCTATGTCTGCTGCTCTTCAGAGCTACTGGTTCTACAGAGGTGGACAGAACCAGTAGAAACCCACCCCTGACAGTAACTGATGAGTTTCACATGACAAAGTTTGATGAAATTATTTAAGACAATTGGTGGTCGGTTGAAAGGAAATTGCTGCCATTTTGGCATTTTATAGAAATGTGTGAGTTAGCTATTGTTTTTCAAAATTTGGAAGGTTTGTGCAAGATGGTTCCTCACAGGCTGATGGTCAAGATAAAAGCTTCCAGAGTTGAAATTTTCAGCACAAATCTCACACTGTGAGAATGAAGCTCAGGAATTTCTTCACAGCACTGTGACAGCTGACAAAACATGGGCTCATCATTATGACCTAGAAAAAAAGTGTCAGCCCATGGAATAACCCTGCAGGGGAAAAAATTAAAACTCAGGCTTCAGAAAAATAAGTTATAGTTTTTTGGAATACAGATGGTGTTGTTCACATGGATTTCCTTGAAATTGAAGCCAATATAGCCTGAGAATACTGACTACAATACTTAAAACTTTGAAACAATGATTAAGCAAAGTTCAGAAGCACAAGAAAAAAATTGCTGTGATATGACAACACCCTAGTGTTCTCCAAGAGGCAATTGTAAAGTTAAATCTCACTGTTTTGCCCTACTCACTTGTCCAGGCATGGCATTCTGTGACTTCCATCTTTTTTTCAAAAATGGAAGAAATACCTCAACAGATATCAGTTTGACTTCAGTGAAGAAATAGAATGGACTACTAGGGCTTGGTTGAAGGAAAAAAGGAAGCTCCTTGTGATGGATTTAAGAACTTGTGCACCATTGGCAGAAGTGCATAGTGAAATATATATAGAAATAAATACAGATAACAAGTCATTTCAAGGGTTACTTTTCTGTTTTTTTTCTTTTTTAAAAAAATACTATGTTCTGGAGAAGGAAATGTTACTTTTCATTCAATCCTCATAAGAAAGTGCTTTTTTTTTCCTTGTTCATTTTTTAAGTAGAAAAAAGTATGATCATCTGACTGAATAGTGACTAGTCTATTTCAGTTCCATGAAACCCAATGTCAGTATATGGTAAATTCATTTCATATTGAATTTGAATTTGTTCATGCTTCTTATGTTCCACATTCCCACTAATTCTGTGATTGCAGTTTCATAATTTATTTTTCTGAATTTATCCCAAAGACACCAATCTAGTCCTGATATAGACTCCATTAATATATCTCACATCTTACTCAGTAGAATATTGAACACGGTCCAGCTTAAAAGGTGTATCATTCAACACTTTAATATCCCCTAGTACTCTGAAATAAATCTGCTTATCCATCTTCTTGAAACTGCTTGAGAAATAAAAAGCAGGTGAAAAAAACTAATTGTCTTGTCTTGATAAGCATATTTTGTTCCTTCCCTTATACTGGAACTGGGGAAATGCAACATTTTACAGAACTAAGGATGGAAGATCTCTAGAATTTGATTGCCCTAAAACCACAAAAACTCTATTTTTCTTGGGCTATATCTTATAGCCTCTTTCTCCCCATTCAGAACTACATAGCCTCTAGACCAGGGGTGGGATCCTACCGGTTTGGCCCAGTTCTATAGAACCTGTAGCTGTGAAGAGCAGCTGACACCAAACTGGTTAGATGTTTGGCCCACCCACTGGCCCGGGCTCTAGGCTGTCCTTTATTCCCTGCTTTTCCCTCCTCAGCTGCTTTGCGCGGCACAGCTGAGCTTGAAAAAGCAGGAAACAAGGATTTTCAAATGCTGCGTACCAGCGCATAGCCTTGTCAGTTGTCCAGGCAGCACAGCTGATTTCTTGCAAACTGCTGCACACACGCATAATCCAGAGAACTGGCAAATCGCTCCACTGGTTGGTCCTGCCCATCCCCGCCCACTCACTCCTTACCTGGCATGCGACCCATCCAACTTGCCTGGTTTGGTAAGTTGCTAGTTTTCCTTTCTTTTCCCCCAACCATCAGCTGTTCTGCTCTGCTGGGAGATTTAGGTTAGCTAGAAAGCAGGAAATCCTTGGATTTCTTGCTTTCTAGCTAATCTAAAAGCAGAGCCGAACCTTCCTTAGGACTAAAGCTTCTACTTTTCATTGCAGAGTCAGACTCATTGGAGACAGATGGATCTCTAAGTGACTCTGTGATTCTGTGAGCAATGCAATCTGCCTGCCTGCCTGCTTTGCCTGCTTTTGGGTAAAAGTTGCTCTTTTTTATATAAAAAAATCAATATTTACATACATGGTGTGTTGTGAGTTAATTTTGTGAGTTTGCTTGCTAGCAAATTTTATGAGTTTGCTTGCAAGCAAATTTTATGAGTTTGCTTGTAAGCAAATTTTATGTGATAGCTGATTGGAGATAGATAGATCTCTAAGTGAATCTGTGATTCTGTGAACAACTCAATCTGCGTGCTTGCTTTGCCTGCTTTTGGGTAAAAGTTGCTCTTTTTTTAGAAAAAAATCAATATTTACATCAATATTTATAATATTTACATACAAGCCATGACCACCCAGTCATATGACCACCAAGCCACACCCACAAATTAGGCCACACCCACAGAATGGTTGTTAAGAAATTTGAATCCCACCCCTGCTCTAGACTCTATGACAGTATCTTGATAGATAACCTTGATAGTATCACTTAGATGACCATCTGGGTCCTCCTTGGATTCATATGGATGTAACTGGATGATCTCTCCTAATAATTTTGTGTAGATATAAAATAGGCAAGGAAAGATGGACAGTGTAGATGGTACTCTACAAAGCAGAGGCCTAGAACCTTCCTCCTCATTGTCTGAAACTAACCCTGAAAGGAGGAAAATCACTGCATCACTGTTTCTCCAATTGTCCCTCAGAAGAGCTGAGCCAGAAGAATACTATGATTAGTAGCCATGAAGTTAAGAAATACCAAATTAGTTGCACCACACTGTTCTGTTCCTGATATAGGTGCAATCAATGTTGTTTCAGTTCTATGCCCAGATCTAAAATCAGAGCAGAAGGAATTTACATATTCCTCCAGAGCAGAAGGAATTTACATTTCCTCCAGGAAACTGCAACCTGACCAACAATAAAATCTGATGAAATATTCCTAAAATTAGTATCATTAATAATAAGGTTTATGGTAAAAATGAAATGTAAAAATAGATTTTGGAGAGTGCTTCATAACAATGACTGTCCATTTGTGATAAGATATATTCTAGTTGGTGAAATGAAATGAAATGAACATAAGACAGGATTGTACATATTCAGTTGATTTAATTGATAGATTTTGACTTTCTATTGGCTTTTTAAATATATTTCAAATGTCTTACTTATTTCATTAACTCCCCCAAATCAATGCAGCACAATTATTTTTTTACTTACTTTTAAAGTTCCCGAAGTAACCTTTTATATTCTTTGATATTCTCAAACAATAGAAAGATATATTTAAGCTCCTATCATACTGATATCTTTTGTTACAGCATGATTAAGTTAACTGAGCATCCTCATCAGCAGTAGTTCAGCAGGAAATTACTTTTTCATCACTATTCCACAATAGCACATAAAGTTTACTGATTTTGTATATTCTTTTTTCTATCTTGATTCAAAAGTATATGTGATTAATTGTGAGCAGCCAAAAGATCATACCTGTCTTAAACTATGCTGGAAGAAAAAATAAATGTTGCTGGTTCAATTAGAGTTGTTTTGAATTTTATTATGCATAAACATTTCCATTGCTAAAAGAAAAATCTATTAACAGGGCAATGAAGTAAATATATACCTACAAAGTCAAGCGCATATTTGATAAATCCTAATACATATCATACATTTTCCATATTGTAAGACTATGGGAGAATGAATTTCTCTCTATGAACAGTTCCTAGAGGTTTCAGTTTTGGACCTGAAAGAGATTGAAACCAGTTTTTCTGAGTTTGAAGCATCTGGGTTTAGTATATAATAGAATTTTAATAATTTTATTTTATATTTTAAATAATTTTAAATATTTTAATAATAGTAGTATATTATTACAATTATTATATTAAAAAGGTTAAAGGTAGAGGTTTCCTCTGTCCAGCCTCTAGGGATTGGTGTTCATCTGTTTCTTAGCCAAGGGAGCCAGTATTGTCCAAAAACATGTAGCAAACAGGATTATATGCCGAGGTGCACAGAGCATACTTATCTTCCCACCAAAGTGTTATCTATTTATCTACTTGCATTTGCATGCTTTTGAACTGCTAGATGGGCAGCTAATGTTAAAGGAGCTCACCTCACACACAGCACTTGGGTCTCAAACTCAGGCTATCAGCTTTTCAGTTTGCAAGCTCAGGATTTTTAACTGCTGATCCATTTTGCCCCCAATTATTATATTAATAATTATTAAACTGAAATATGGCAAATTTCTGGCTGTGTCAGTGTTTCTATGCAGTTGTGCTGCTGCCCAGAGGTTCAGTAGGGCTTACTCTAGCCCTCAAGAGGCTGGATATACTTATTCTGTCATTGGTTTTTATAGATCTGTGTCTTAGCTGTACTCTAAATCTTCAGAGGCCAACACTGCAAATTTGTTTTGATTATACCCAAGGATTATTTTTCAGAGGAGATACCCATAACTAAGAAGGAGAATGTTGGCAGCATAGATTGGGCTCTTCATAATATATGTGGCAAGAATGAGGTCTTTGGGGGAATTTTAATCATTTCCTGAAGTAATTTCCATCAGCCTCTACCTCTTGTGAACATAAGAAATGATGCTGATGTGGAGAATTCATGGATCAAAACTTCTGTCACATTTGAAAAGAAATATGCAATTGAGTGAAGGAGAAGGAAGATATTCTTATTGGATGTTGGAGAAGACAAAAATGAAAACAAAATCAAAAGAATGAAGTAGAACTATCAGAAGATATGGTTCTACCAGCAAAAGCTATTGAAGAATGTATAGATTTCAGCTACCTGCAAAACTGTTTTACAATCCTGTAAAACTGTTCTCAAAGAAGTCTGCCTTGATTCATCCCAAATAAATGATAAGAGAAACAAATTCCACTCATGTTAGACATTTCCCTGGAATGATAAAATATATTGTTTCTTTAATGCTATCAGTGTGAAGGAGCTAACATGATTCATATTCCAACAGAATTCCTTGATTCAATTGATCACTCTGGATTGCCACCATACAAACTGGAATTGTAGATAGGATTCCACATCATTTTAATGAGGATTTCCAAGGCTTTGTAATGGAACACAGATATTTGTGGAAGAACTCTACAAGAACCTCATTACAGCAAAAATAAACATTAGCGAGTTCGAAATTGATATTGTTATGATTCTAAGAATTATGTCAATTTATCACAAAGTGAAGATGTCCCTCTTCAGTGGACACAGATCCCAATAAGTCATGCTTTGCTCTCACTATACATAAACCACAAGGACAAACTATGAAGAATGTGCTGATTTATCTGGAGAAAATCCAGCATGGTCAGCTATATCTCACTTTAAGCAGAGGAAAAAGAAATAAAAATCTTAGACCGTTCGTAAAGAATGGCAGATCAACCCCAAATGTTTTCAGATTTGTTTATTATTTAGGATTTAATCTTCAATTTGATTCACAGCCTGGGACTGGTAAAACTTAACAATTCAAGTCCTAACCAGGGATCTAAGAACTGTTAAGGTATGCAGTTTCAAGTCAGGTGGTTTTTTTTTTGGCAAGTCAGAATTTTGAGGTCTAATAAGATCAAAATTTCCATGTAACTAGGCAATCCTTTGGGTATAGCTCCAAAGGCTCCTATTAATATTGGTACGACCATATATTTCTTCCTCTACAATCACTCAACTTCAATGTGCAAGTCGCAAGATGATGATGATGATGATGATGATGATGATGATGATGATGTAAAAAAGCATATTTTATTCACAATTGTAAATAAAATTGCGAACTATAAGCAGTAACAGTCAGAACAATGAGGTTCTGTAGCCTTTTCTGGAAACACTTAGAACAGGGTGTCAAACTCTATTTCACTGAGGGCTGCATCAGGCTTGTGTTTGATCTTGGGGGCTGGGATGGGTGTGCCCAGGGTGGGCATGACCAGTTGACATCAGTCATCTCGGTGGTGCCTGTGCTGGCCCAAGCTCTCTGCCAGAGAAAATGGGCTCCCAAACTCAGTTTTCTGCTGTGACGGCCTCTTGCAACCCTTTGCCAATGAAAACTGAGCTCTTGGATGGGATGGCCTCCTGCAGTGCTCGGCTAGCAAAAACTGTGTGCAGCCCTCCCGAGCTCCATTTTCACTGGCAGAGGCATCACAGTCCTCCAGGGCAGTCCAGTGGCCACTTCCGGCCCACAGGCGTTGAGTTTAACACCTCTGACTTAGAAGAAGTCAGCATCTTTGCTTAGAAATAATTGAAATTATTATGTATTATACTTTCACATGCATATGTATATCTAACATGTCCTCTCATTCAGAAGGATGTGGGAATTAAGTGAGCTTTAACAGAATTCAGCCACATCTATCAGATTCATATACTGTACTAAGCATTTAATTTATGCACAGCAGATTTATGCAATGAGCTTCAACATAGTACTAAAGTGATGAATAGTCAATTAATCATTTATTCAATTCTGAAGTCAGACACACACACACACACACACACACACACACACACATATTCTGGGATGTGTTACAAAAGACAAAAGCAAGTTGTTAGCTTACACAATTCTTACAATTATTTGTTATATTTTTAATGTAAAGACAAAAAGAAATATTTGGGAAATGTTTGCCTAAGTAGGAGTAAGAGAAAGGGGGAAATAGATCACATATAGATTAAGAGAAAGCATTTGAACATGAATAGCATCAGAACAACAAAAGGGTTTCCAAATTGGTCATGGCAGTTTTGTTTGTCATTTCTGTCTTTAAATTTTGAATTGCAAAAGATCTAAACCTCCTGATTATGAGGCATTTTAGTTAGAACATTATAGTTTCTAGTGTTCCCCTCCCCCTCACAAAAAGCCACAATATCAATGTTATGACTACAGTAATATGTCAGGTTTTAGATTAATTAAGATAAAAGGGAAGATTCCTTAAAGCCAGATATTTCTTATATCTGATTCTTATGATGTAGATGTTGTATTTAATGCAACTTTACACATATTTCCATGAAATGTCCATTAATTACATGGTTAAGAGAAAAAGAGCACACATTATCTGGATTGATTTGCCATGCAAACAACCTTGTTGTTGGGCAGAACAGTCCAAATTAAAATTTTGTGGATTGCATTTGAAATTTCCAGAATGGAACTCTATGAAAAAAAAACGTTAGTTTTAGTGTAGTAGAATGGACATTATTATCCAGAAACAGCCAATGCATCACTTGATTGAAAACAGAAATAGGCAAAGACTATCCAAACAGCTATATATTTCAGTTGAAATCATTGCCCAAATGTACAGCAATATTGAAATAAAATATTAGTTCTATTCAATTCATTGTCTAGTGGTGGACAATCACAAATCTTAATCACTTTTAGCCCTCAGATCAAGCAAGAAATCCTTGTAACTTCATCGTTTGTCATTTCCTTGCTCTGGGATAGTTTTATATAGCTTTCAGTGTTTAATTTTGAAATTTACTGACTGTCTTAACTGACCTGCATTAACCCCTAGAAAAGGTCAGCCAGGTGCTGCCACCTGCTGAGACAATATTTTATTAGAGTGGCATGAAGTTTGTCAATAAGCCTGGAGAAAATGAATTATGACAAATTTAATAGAAATTACCTCGAAATCTGTATATTTATTTTTTCAAGTAAAATTTTGAAAATATTTTCCAGCAATAAAAACTGTGATAAAATCAAGTTTATCTGATTAGAAGTGGCATAACTTCTTCCAAGTTTATTTTAGAATCAATAAATATAGCTTAAAAATCTCACTGCTATCAGTGCAGCATAATTTTACAGAATGATGGTTCATTTTTTCACTCTGCATATTACTATCTCTTTCATTATTCTATGTACCGATACATAGATGTGCTGCCTCAATTTACTTTTCTCTGTAAAAGTTTCCTCAGCTTTCTTTTATATTTTCCCATACTCAATTGACTTTTTATTTGCTTTATTACAATACATAATTTGTAATATTATGTACCATGACCATGATACTGTTTCAGGCTGATGGTGATGGTAGTTACAGCTGCCAAAATGGATAAAAATAGATTGATATCTAAGTAAAGATTTAATGAAGAAATAACTCACTAGTCATTCGTTTTTTTTAAAAAAGTAGCTAAAGTATATTAGCTTGCCTGTGTCACACAACTGCTTTCCTTCCTTCCTTCCTTTCCTTCCTTCTTTTTGCAGACTGGATAAATTCCAAAGAATGACTAGATAGGAAGAAAAAATTAATTTCCCATTTTTCTTTGCTTCCATTTATTGAATAGATTGCTTTCAGTCTTGTGCAATCGTCTTATAAAACTGTCAATATGAGTTTGTCATAATTATAACTCTGTCTCCCACCCACCCCACCCCCTGTGCTATCATATCTAGACTGTTGACTCTGAATTACTACTAGGTGTTTATAAAGACATATATAAAATGCTAACAGTATTTAGTAGTTATGCACATGCTCTTCTGTAATGTGGTTAAGCTAACCATTAATAGATCTCATGGGCCATTCTTTGAGAGCATATTTGTCATCACTAATTTCAGTACTGTTTTTCCTCTTCTTGACAGATAGATAGATGTACATGATGAAAGTAGACTTGAAAACAAATGGTCTCTTCAGTTTCTCTATCTAATTTTGTAGAATTGGGTAGGTATCTTCTCTGAAGTACTCTGGGGGAGGGCATTTTCTTAAATGCATGACTCCCTTCTAGCAGTGATATTACAGCTATTGAAAAGCCTACTAGAAAGAGCTGTTTCTGGATTTCTTCCCTTGAGTTTAATTGGAGTCTGGGACTAAGGGCTTTAAATGGCTGGTAAGTGATAAATGATTGAATAATGAAGTTTATTACATTTACACATATACCTTGTATGGCTTCTCACTATGTACAAGAACAGTACAATTCACCAGTAAGAATTTCTTCTTTGAAAGAGTTACTAAACCAAATATTTTTCATTAATTTGATGGAGAACTGATATAAAAATATATATAATTTTTCTGTGTGATACTAGATAAAATTTTCCTCCCTGATTTTTTGGCCTGGCTACTAAAAACAACTTTGCAGTATAGGTAGTCCTCAACTTATGACCATTCATCAAATAGAAAAAAGTGACTTATGAACTGCAAAACAGATTGAAACTGAATCTTTGCAAGGTGCTTTTTGCTTATTCTCCATCAACCCCATGATAATATCTGGGTGAATCAGTAGAGAGCTTCAACTAAAGAAAGTAAAGGAAAAACAGGTGGAAGTGCTATAGAATTATAACCCTTAAATCAATCTTGAGAAGTCATGAGTGTACTAGATACTCAAACATCAGGAGAAAGTAAATATCACCTGGAGTCAAGGGCAATATACATAAGCACTACAAATGATTCACTAGTTTTGAGGCTAAGCTCAAGAAGATGAAGAATAAAGGGATCTTGTTAAATGAACAATGAACAATAAAAGAAAACTCCAGGAAACTCTTACGTAAGTTCAACCTGATTTAATCTAAATATAGAAAAGTTAAAGTTACTATACAAAACACACGACTCAAAAGATTGCTAGCTAGTGTGAGAATTTAATTGTTGGAAAATTTATAAGAAAATGTGCATAAATCTCAGCAATTAACGAACAATTAATTTACTTCTTGGGGGAAAATATTTCCAATTCTGGTTGTATTCTTTAGAAAAGTTTTTTCTTTTATGGAAAAAACTATTTCTTGAACAAAATTTTCAGGTTATTTCTAGATAAAACTATAAGCTACACCACTTTTGAATTTGTGCAATAAACAGTAACTTGGTAGTCTCATTAAAAAAAACAAAGTTTTGATGAAATGATTATCTGATATTAAAACTTTAGATATTGATATATTATAGGAAAATGGAATTATGAATAATCATATATTTTAAGTCAATTGATTCCTGAAAATGGCACAATTCTCTTTTCCCTTTCATTTTATCTGATTTTGAATTTATTTGAAAAAATAAAGATACATGAGACTCTACTTTGGAGCTTCATTTTCTACAATATATTTCCACCTATATTTCTGGGACTGATATGAGTTGGATCGATCAAACATCTTGCCTATCTCTCATTTGTTCATTTGCAAGCTTCTTCTAACTGAGTGTATTTAAAAATGATGAACATCAACTGGAGGGGAAAAAGTTACAATCACTCTGTTGTATTAAGCGTTCTGGATTTATAATGGAAAATCTGGGAGGAGAGTTAGTTCAGGAATTCCCTTCAGTAGCATGTAATTGAAAATTGGCAAAAAGGATTGCTAGAACAGTAAACTTTGTAGCATTTAAAACAATAATCAATAAGCTATAGGCCACAAGTCCCTTTCATGTGATGTGTGGAATTTCTTAAGATCACAATGCCAAAATTTGATAATAAATCATAAAAAGTCAACAAAGTGGTTTTCTGGAAATTTCAAGAACAACCTTTATTCTCCCAAATCTAAAACAAAACATAGAAACAATTCCAATGCAAAACAAATCAAAAGAAAAAAAAATCCTATGAATACCTGAATACCCACAAATGTCATGACAGTATAACTGTAGACCTATGACGGTCAATATACTGTTTCACCCAGAGGTGGTATTCAGCAGGTTCTGACTGGAGATTTTGAAGTATCCTTCCCCTGCCACACCTACCAAGCCACGCCCATAGAACTGGTAGTAAAAAATTTGAATCCCACCACTGGTTTCACCCTAAAATAATTCTAATGTGGACAAATGGTTAATTTGTGGCTTGAAAAAGCATGTATTTTGTTTTTTATCGGCTACATGAGAAACAGCGTCTTTGCTTAAGTTCTCACTTAGAAAATAATTTCCCCAAATTTCCCAATAAATCTCCAAAACCATAGGGGGCGTGGAAACAAATATTTCGGGGATATCATGCAAGTCTTTGATACAGTAAAAAAACATCTACTGCAGTTTGATCACAATCCTTTAACTACTGAAGTTCTACTGTGATAGATGCAAAAAGTTCTTGTGAATGATTGTGTGAGGCATTGTATATGCTATGTTTTATATACAGCTATTGGGCCAGGCTTGGGAGATGGGGTAAAGGAGAGGAAAGAGCTATATATAGAAATTGGATCCCCAATTTAGAGTCTTGTTAACAAGAAAGACTAAATTCTGGAGTTCTGCTCCAGAAAAAAACAAAGTGGCTGTAAGGTGTATTTAGGCAAACAATGCATCGCTTAACTCTTTATGCAGAAATCAGACCAATCTTTATATTCCTGCCTGGGAGTATTCTATCATGCAGATAATATGCCTTGCTGGATCTATGATATTACTTATACAAACGTGAGAGGTGTGTATAATGCAGGTTTTGTGTGACAGTAAACATTCCGGAACCTTCCAGCCTTTTACTTGAAAAAATAAAAATAAACAAGATACATGAGAGTCTCTTGTTCTTTGGGACTCCCATCCCACCTTTGCCTGATAGCAAACACCTTCCTATTTTAAGTCTATCTATTCCCCCGCAGCCACCCCCACCCAATCCCTTTTCCTACGAGGCAATCGTGCAAATAAATCACTGGCTCCCTCGATGCAGGAATCGGCACCCACCCATCTTACCTTTGCCCCCTCGCTGAGATGCTGAAAGCAAACCCCACCCTTTCCCCTCTGGCCCCCGTGGTTTCCTAGGGCTAGGGAGCCAATACCGCCTACTCCAGTCCTACCTTTATAAGGAAACCCCTCCTAGCTGCGCCTACGCTCCCCACCCCATGGCAGCATCTCCCCCCCTCTCCGCAGCATGCCAGCGCCTGGGGAAAATCTAAGCTTCCCCTTTAAGTGCCTGTGCAGCCGCGAGGGAAACCAAATGCCTCCTTCGCGTCTCACACCCAGCAGAGTCTCTCCAGCCACACAGCCAGCACCGTCACCGCCACCACCTCCACCACCGCCGACCGCTCTGCTCGCCGTCGCTTTCGCAGATCCAGCTGCTTTCCAGCAGCCGGCCGGCCGGCTGCGTCTGTCTACCGCTGCCCTGCGCGCGCGCCGCTGAGCCCGGGGATTGGCTCGCGCCCCTTAATTCAGGAGCTCGTGCAACCTGGTGGCTGTGCCGCCTGCCGCCAGGCTGGATTCAGAGAGCAGCCGTCGCGCTGCGCTACTCGGGTGGCTGGACTCACTTTGGTAGGCAAGCCGGACTGGAGATCTTGCTTCACAACCCCCACCCCCTCCACCCCACGGCTCTCCCTGCCGGGGACGGGGACGGAGCTAAAGGCTGGGCGACAGTCGAAGCTTTGCTCGGTCGGGATATCACACCTTTTTTTTCCCTCGGAAGGGGGCCCGCCCCCCCCCCCCCATCTCCATTCTCCCCTCGGACAGTGAAGGAATCTGTTCGGGGCTCTGCTGGCTAAGTTGACTCACGGAGATGATGTGAGGAGCTCCGCCTGTTCGCCCTGCCGCTACCGCTGCCTCTACTGGTAAATGCTTTCCCTCTCCCTTCTCTCGCGTACTTGTCTGCATGCTGAAGGGTTCTCGGAGCTCTTCAAACGGCGCCTAAAACCGCACACCCCTCTCTGTGGTTTCTGTGTGCCTTTCCGTCCGTCCCTCCCACCCCCACCCCCACTCCGCTGCTTTCCCTTCTGTAATTGCGTACCAGCGCTGTCGACAACTTCGGCTGCTTTTCTGCTTGTGAGGGGTTTGTCTCCTTGGATTCAGCACTTGGAGAGAGGTCATTAGTTGCCTGAGTTTCAGGAGCCTCTGCTCTTGTGGCTGCTCTAGAAGAGCTGCTACTGCTGCTGCCTTCTGTTGTGCTCATTAATTCTCATCTTTGGCTGTTGACATTGGCTGGGCTTAAATGGAGTTTTAATGTTGGTTTGTGTGACAACTATTTTTTTAAAAAATAGTGAGTAATTTCTGTGTAATGTCTTTATTGTTGTTGTTGTTGTCCTTGTTAACTACCACACCCCCCCCCTCCCCAAATCCAAATGCAATTTTATTTCAGTTTTGGACAGTATGATGGATAGGAGGTTTGGGTTGATTCAGACTGCTTTATCAAAGGCATGCTGGCTGGAACAGTTGCAATGAAGGGCAAACTGGCATTTATATTCTACATGTGAAATACACACACACAGACACGCAGGCACGCACACATAATTGCATACATGCAGTAGGTTTGTCATAAGTGTCAAGCAATAAAGGACAAACACAGCTCACATTACTTGCAAAGGTCTTAAACTAATGCTACAGCTGTCACTTAATTCCACTTAAGCTACATTCAGAAATATAATGTAGGAAAGAGTCTCCTTAGCATTGTACCATTGCCTGTAAAGTTCAATCTACAGCTATTGTGACTCCAAGATGCACTTTACAGTGTATTGCTGATGGAACTATTTCCTTTGCCCTTCCACTTTTTATATATTCATATATGACATTTTAGGCTTGTCTGATTGGAGACCAAATTAAGCTTAGAATGACATGGTTTATATATATATGTGTGTGTGTGTGTGTGTGTGTGTGTTTTCTGAGGATTTTGCGGGTATATACCCGAATAACCAGAGACACACACACACACATACATACACACACACACACAAAATTATATTTCTTTTAAGGTCTTCCTGTCATATGAATTCTAAATATAAGGCTAAGCATAACTTTTTTTTTTTTAATACTCTGACCATTCTTTTCTAATTACTTCAATAGGGAAGCGGGGGGAAGCAATATAGCAAACAAGTCAGCAGTAGTTCAGTAGTTACACCTTAAAATATTTATGATGCAGTGCTTCATGGAGAAAATAAATGTGCCCAAATATTCTCTCTCTCTCTTTAAGAGTCATAGTGTTAAAATAACATTCTAACCACAAGTGTGACTGCATTTTGGTGTCATGTTACTATGCATGGTGAGTTTGAGGAAAAAAACTCAGTATACAAAGTATTATTTATTTCTGAATAAATTTGCTCTGTTGGTCTTTTTCAGTCCTCCAAGGATGAGGCTGTAGAGGTTGTTATAACATTCCATTGAAAGAGAGTATATCTTAAAAAAGTAGGACTTTCTAAGTGATACTATTTAAGCTAATACTATTAGTTTGTAAGTAATTATAATTCATTCTGGCAAGGTAGCAGAGAGAAGAAATATTATCATCTTCCATCTATACCAATATTTGTTTACAATTTTTTATTCTTTTTTACATATTAATAATAAAGTGAAAAGCTGTTACAGTATTATCTGAACTTATTTTTATTATATTATTTTATATAGATTAACAGTCCATTTTCACATCCAGTGAAGGATTCCAAATGTTGTACAATACTGTCATGCTATAATACTGACTCTTGCCAAAGAATGTTATTATTGTAATATAATTTTCTAACCACTTACAAGAATCATATATTCCTGTCATTTTTCTGCAGTTGAATGCCACAAAATATTAATTCAATCAAGTGCATGATATTCTGAGTGAATTTTATTACTTTGCTTTTAAATTGTTTTTACACTCACAATTGATATTAAAATGAATTCCAAATTAAGAACTATTAAACCCAACTGATGTCAATAGGAAAGTTAAATGCATGCTTTGTGTTTTAATCTTTACAATGTACATATACTGTATGATATTCATATCTCTTCCCATGTGTGTGTGTGTGTGTGAGCCTAACTCATCTTGATGTAAAGAATTGTTTTTACCCTGTCATTAGTATCAGTTCAAATTTTAGAAAATACTTGAATGTGGGATGTTTTATTTTGCAAAGGACGTATTCTGAACTTGGATCATCTTTTAGTATGATTCATTAAGTTATAACTTATCTAGAAAACTTTTCTTGAAGTGAATGACAATTGTGTTGCACTTTTCTGTCTTTTCACATAACTTCTGTTTGTTTCATCTGGACAAAACTCCCAGGGAATTGTGCCCATATTAACTATGCTTTTTAGGTCACATGTTGACATTTCTATTTATGACACATAAACCTGAATGTGTGCGAGTCTGACATTCACTAGGATTATTCTGACATTCTGAATCTTGATTTTTATTTTACTCATAGCCATCCGCATGTGCAATAAGGTTTCCCACAGTGGCACCATCTTGAGTGGTGATCATCTATACAGAATAAATAACAACTTCACATTTTCCCATTTCTTCCTAAGATCATTATCCCTGCCTGTATATAAGCTTCTATGTTGAAGGAATAATGTCCCATCATTTTTAGTTGCTTGGTATCTCTGCATATTATCAGAAATTACGTACACCATACGTACCTCTGTATGATGAGATAGCACATCAAGTAGGAGAAAAAAAACACTACAGAGTGCAACATGAAGAATAAACATAAAAGCCACCTTTAATTGATCAGAAATGTATTTTTAATGAAACGTGCATATATTTTATATTTTAAATTACAGAATATATTTAGTTTCAATTGGAACCTATGACTCAGAGCTATGTAATGAGTCATGCATAACATTTTAAAAATCTTAACATCTTCTAATAGTAAAATCATAAGACTGCACTTTTAGATCATTAAGTAAAGGTATATGAGATGAATAGTAGCTGGCTGCAGCGTAAAAGTGGTGAAGTGAGTGAAAGGTACTAGAAAAAAAAAGAACAATTTTTACACATAACTGTTCTTAATACGAATGGTGCTATCTACCTGTAGCCAGCCATTAGACTAGATATTTTACAATGAATAATTATATACATGTGTATTTGTATACAAAATGGAATGGAATGTAGTTGCAAGCCTACATTATGCTTGAAATAAGAAATTTTGACACTACACCAAGAAGATTACTAATGTTCTTAGGAAAAAAGGTTTTTACTTTTACTTCAAAAGGAGACAGCTTTTGTCCTTTGTGTATATGTTCTGTAGGGGAGAATAGTTGGAGGAAATACTGTCATAAATGATCCCACTATTAGAATGACATATACTTTAAACCTCTGTATCCTCCAGAAATCAGATAGCTACATAGGAAGACAAACAAATGGTGCCTGCAGTTCTTAGGTCAGAGAGAGAATTACTACTGTTCCAGAAGTATTGATCTGAGGTAGCTGACAGTCAGATTTGTCTGTCGTCTTAGGCTTCATCTTGTATTTGGAAAAGACTAGAATTGTCTGAGCTGACACAGTAATATATTTATATCTTAGCTTTCGTTAAATACAAACTGTCATTTTTGCTTCTGCTATCACTGTATATTTTTCTATATGCTGTTTTGTTTTATGTTGCATAACTTAACAATATTTGAGGTATATTTTAAAAACATTGGATTTAAAAAAAATGAAGCTTGAAATAGGAGAGTGATTTATATCATAATCATTAGCAAGTTATGTATTTCAATCCCACCAAAATAATCCAGGACAATTTCAAATTTGAAAGTGTCTTTAGGATCTCAGTCTAACCAGGATACTGTAGATGTACATTATTCTGTAATTAATCTCTCTCTCTCTCTCTTTCTCTCTCTCTCTCTTACTTTATAAAATGCATTATTATAAAATCTCCAGAATACTTTAAAAATATTTCTATAACATGTTTCAAGTTTTGATTTATGCATGAAGGAAATTCCAAATAGGGGGAGAAATTGCTACTTCCCATTCCATTGACAGAAACACAATTTAATCAATGGAAAAAAATGTCAGTGGAACAATTTAAGATTTTCCCTTTATACATTCAGTTAATAAGCTAATAATAATATCTACCCACTGTCCTATTTGAGAGATTAATACATTAACTTAAACACTACTTACAGGAAACAGCAGACAATATGAGTGTTTTCATTTACATTCATAAAGCAATCAGGGTATTAAACTTTGAGTGATGTGTTCTGAACTATAACTATATATTTAAGTTATTCTCTAATTCCCAAAGCTGGATGACTAAGAATCTCCGTAGACATTGAGTTATCCTTAAATAAATTTTTTAAATAATTCTTTAAAATAAATTTTGTTTATTCGCTAACTATATGGCTATTTTCAGTTAACCATTTCTGCTTACATTGCTTACAAATGATTGCAAATGATTGCAATCTCATCTATCTTTCATTGTCATTTCTTTAAAAAAATAAGTTGATACAAAAAATAAAATATACATGAGAATGGCTAAATAGTTAATTATTAGAAGTTTATCATTTTTGATTCCATAATTTAAATAGAATATGTAATTTTATGGGTCTGCTGAATATTATTCTTTCTATACAGTGTAAAACGGAATATCTGAATGTAAAAAATTAGCTGATAAACCTAGAGAGAAAATCTTACATATTGTTCCTAGAATGCATATGGTACTGATGTTTCCAAGGATTTATTTCAAAATCAGGCAAGCTTCCTTTAAAGGATACATAAAACATAATTTCTGTAGAGAATGCTTTTGTTACTAGGCTCTTGGTATTTTTATCAAACCCGAACAGATATTTCCAAAACAATAACCCCAAAGTGTTATTTATAAACAGATCTGTACAAGGTCATAAAAACAATGACACAAAAGTTATCTCTATAGCAATTAAAATAAGCCTGCTAACTCTTTCTGTTCAATTCACTTGCACCTGTTATACATCAAACTTGAGAAACAGACTTTTATAAGAAGGAGACAAATGTATATCTCCTAGCTTTACAGTATTTGGATTCATTCCCCAAAAGATATATGAGTAAACAGAAGTAAATACTCCAATTGTTTGCAATTGTTTTTAGAAAATGATATCTGTTTCCAGAATCATGTGCCAGAAGCAGATAGCTGCTACGTGATCTTTGGAAAAGATGTGGCTGCTTTAAAGAGCTGCAGACACATGCTACATTCATGCTCCCACATATTCCACCCTTCTAAATTATTTCTTAAGGACTTTAAGAAATTAATGTCAAGGTAATTTTTTTCCACATAAAATAGTTTTTGCTGCCTATGTGTCTACATATAAGAATGAAAAGGAAATAGAAAAATTCTATAAACAAGCAAACAATATAATTTTTTCTTGAGCTATAAATTCACGGGCTTGTCCTTTTATTTATTTTTCAATAATATGGGTATTGTTGACCATTGCCTACTTATGGGATTTTTCAATTTCTGAGTCCAGTCTCGGATTTCGTGGTGGCTTTTCTTGTAAGTAACAACCAGACTCCACTTAGCATTTTCAAGTTCAGCAAAGCTTGGTGTTATTGCCACCTATTGTGATATAGATGAAATACCATAAGGATTACACCTTATACAATCATAGATAATTCCACTATAATTCATCTGCCCCTCAACATTTCAGGCTAAATACCATGAAAAATAAGTAATCCATGAATAAGCCAACCCAAACTTTTTAACCACAGTGACAGTTGGAGAACCCCAAACTGTTTTATCATCAATTAAGCTGTCCAATTTTAAGGCCATGGCAAGTTTTCTAAAAATGTGAACTCTGCTATGCACCTAATTTTGGGAGTGTATGTTATGAAATGTACAAAATTTTTGATAACAATGGAAATGTGAAAATAAATGAATCAAGTTCAGTTTTCTTGTCTCCACTAGTAACTTTTTATATTATATCATACATTTAAAATGAAATTGATATAAGAAAGGACAGGATGGGAAAAAATAACTTATTTGCATGCTTATCTGTAGAAAAAAATCATGGATATTTGAGGTATGTCCAACTATTTACATGTACTACTACCAGTGTTTACATAGGACCAAAATTATTTACCACAATGTATAGATGAATCCATTTTCTTCCACCTGACAAGTAGAATGGATTCAAGATTGAGTAAAAATAGGTAAATATATATTTATATAAGAATTTTAACCAGTCTCAGTTTTATAAGTATAAATTAACACTAGAAATTTTATCTCTTTATATACATCTATTTTTTTTAAAAAAAGTAAGATATGTGCAAGACATTAACAGATGTTACAGTTAGTCTGTGAGACAATGAGACATATAAAAGGCTTTCAATTTGTGCAGTTAAAAATACAAAGGTTTTCTGTTTTTGTAGCTACATTTTATAGCTATGTTTTATGTGTACATATGTATATTATGTATAGTATTTTTGCAACTTAAGTTATACTGCTTTATGTGCATTTTATCCTGTCTGGTGTGCACTTTTGGATTTTATTAATGTACTTCTGTTATCCAATATGTGTGTGTGTGTGTGTGTGTGTGTGTGTGTGTGTGTTTTCTTAAGTTTTCGTGGTTACTTACATGTATGGTATTCAGCTTTGTTCAGGTATTTTCCCACATCATTATAGTTGTGCTTTTAAAGTTGTAGCAACCTTTTGGCAGAATCTCATCTGCCATCATCAGGCTTCTGTATTGTGTTCGTCTGACGAACACCACCAGTATTTATAGAGAGATGGCAGCTCCGATCACACACTGCTTGCACTGGCACGAAGCTGAAAGCACCAGCCTGAGAATGGCAAGTGGGACCTCACCGAAGCGTTGCCAAGATACTCTTAATCTTACATGGGAAAAGACCCGAACACACCTTGACCTACATACCTGTACCCGTGAAAATCTATGAATACACACACACACACACACACACACACACATTTATATTTATATTTATATTTATATTATTTATATTTATATATATATATATCCCCTAAACAATTTCCTAACAGACCTAATTCCACCACCACTCAGCAGAGATAAACTCCGTGGCCAAAACAGTAATTGCCAGAACTAAACGCCTGGCAGACAAGACACACATAAAGACTGAATTATGCACCCTGACTAAAGTACTGACAGCCAATGGCTTCCACAAAAGCAAAATCACTGGCTTGATCCACAAAAACACACTGAGACATAATGGAGACCTAGAAGATGAACAGACCTATGGAACAGCTGTCCTGCCCTAAGAAACCCCAAAGATAAAATTGACCTGGAAAACCAAGGCATATATGAAGTCCCCTGTGCATCATGCCCTGCCACATACATTGGACAGACCAACAGAAGAATAAGTACCCGCCTGGATGATCACAAAAATGCAGTAAAAAAAGCTGGAACACACTTCCTCACTAGTCCAACACATAAAAGCCACAGGTCATAGCATCAACTTCAATGGCACCAAAACCCTATCCACTATAGAAAACCCCAGCTACAGAATTATCAGAGAAGCCATAGAGATTGAAAAATGACTGAAAGCATGAACAGAAGAGATGACTCCACCAGACTGTCAATTATCTGGAAGCCTGCACTCTCAAACAAAAAAATCTCCACACCACAAGCCAGGCAAACACCTGTGCACAAACAGACTCGCCCTGATACCTCCAGCTCAAGCACACCCCAACCAGGCACCCAGATGAAACCTAGCTTCCTAATAAATGATAGCCGTCCGTTTACTCGGAGCCAAGCTGCACTAAAAGCCTCCAATACAGGAAACACAATGTTGCCAGCTAATCAAGACAAAAAAAGCTACAAAACAGACAGAAGATATTAGAAACAGCAATCAAGCAGAACACAGCAAACTCCAAGACCAATAAACACAGACCAAGACTCCCAACCAATCAGGATGATGAAGAAGAAAAAAACATTCTGGCACAGCAGTAGGCCATCACCAAATTTAAAACAGAAACGGCTGTGAAAGTCTGACTCACAGATGAACACAATACAGAAGCCTGATGATGGCAGATGAGATTCTGCCGAAATGTTGCTACAACTTTAAAAGGACAACTATAATGACGTGGGAAAATACCCGAACAAAGCTGAATACCATATAAATTTATATTGAAGCAATACAGATTAAATTTTGTCATCAATGTACTGTATTTCAAATGGCAAAAACTGAAGATACAAAAAAAATTCTATACAATTAATTTTCACTAGCTTTTTTTTTAAAGCCATGATGTTGACCAAAGTTTTTGAAGGGGTAGGATTAATGATATGTTGTTTTAAACTACAGTACAGTGGTCTTCAGGCAGGTAATGAGGATGGGGTTCAAGAAAGAGAATAGCTGGGAAAATTTCTTCAGCTTTGCGCATCCTATGTGAATAGAATAATGCAGAATACTAGAATACTAATTTAATGAAAACTAACCTTGACTCTTTTTCTATTTATTTTTATCCCAACTTATTTTTTTACCATGTAAGAGCTTTGATCTTCTTGACTAAAAGAGAAAATACATTTCTTTCAAAAGAAAAAAGTGGCACAGGAAGGAATGGTGGAAAATAATATTCTACCTCTCTTCACAGTGTGAACCTATAAACGGTTTCATTACATTTTATATATAAATTTATACGTTTTCAATTGACCCTATAAGTCAGATGACACTGATTAAAATGTGCATAAATCAGTGGGGGCAAGACCTATTAAACATAGCTTTTTCTTTCTTTCTAGGAAACTTTAAAAGATTGGTGCACAAATGGTACATTATTTATTACACATTAGAAGGTTTACATTTTACACAGCAAGGTAACCCAATCTTACTGCAACTATTTTCTCCTTTATATACAACAACAATACCCAACTTATCTAATTAATGGTTAGACTGCGAATGGCCTTAAATACATTGCATAACCAGAAATCCCAGCACTCTGTGGCAGTATCTCCAGTAATAATTCAGCTATAGTTTCTGGGTTATTGGTAGCCACAATTAGTAAAGCATACCAGGGCATTAATCAGCTCAAGAAATCCCTTTGAAAACAGGTTATTGTTTTACATACAAGATTTAAAACTATGCAAAGATTTAACAAAAACTTTGAAATAACATACACATTATGTTATTTTATTAATGTATATATTAACAGTTAATATGTTGTCTCTTCTTTAGACAATTGTAAGCTTTAAGACAATCTAGTGTCAGAATAACAGAGTTGGAAGGCAGCTTAAAGTTTTATTTCATCACCCCTTTAGTTTTCGGCTGGGTGCATATCCTCCCACTTTCTTTTTTTTAAATTTCACTGCTGAAAGAACAGTGATCTAAATGTAAAAATGCATTACTTTTGCTCAGGTAGAGAAGAAACTTTTGTCATTTTACTATCTATAAAATCTATGCTTTTAATTAAATTGAGTCAGAAAAATGTGGGTGTTGAAATGGGATGCGTAAACATATTCACATCTGGTGTTAAAAGAATGTCATTTAATGTCTTATAAATGAATATTGTGAGTACGATGAGAGAAAACAGAAGATATGTCATTTAAAATCAAATATATATATTGTGATAAATGTGACACTTTCATTTAATTGTCAGATGGGAAATATTAAAATTGTCAATTATGTCTTCAGCAGCTAAACTCAGTGACAGGCATTTTAGGTAGGGAGCAATGGATATTTCAACCCCAGGAACAAAATTGGTCGGAGAAAAAAACATGCATTATAACAGCTAAGATAAGCTAACTGAAAATCTTGATTTTTTTATAATAAATTTAGAATTTTGCAATTTTTTTTCAGCAAATAATTCTTCCCATATCTGATAGGTGAGCTAAGGTATAATAATTCTCTATACAGTGTGGCTTGTTCTCCTCTCTTCTACTGAAATTTCCTGAGATCACCAATATCAGGTAATTCCACTTCTGACCTGAGACTTCCCTAATTGAGCTCAACTCCATCATGGACATGATGGACAAATTCTCATCGTTTTTTGTTTTTTTTTGCAATAATGCAAAAACATTTGCTGATTCCTTCTTACTGAATGATAGTGGTGTTTTCTTTTTTGTTGTTTTTGACTTTCTCTTCTAGCTTATAATCAGAAAACCCCTGGTGGCTTCCCATCAGGTACTAACCAACTTTATCTTATTTAGCTTCCAAGACTTCAGCCAAGACATGGCTATAAATATTTATTTAACCTGCATTCCAGAATTAGACAGCTACAGAAACTTTACAAACTTGATTAGAGTTTGCAGCAGAAATTTAAGTCCAGAAAACCCACAGACTGATTCAGCAGGATCATTAACTTCTTTATAAACATATTAATATGGGTAAAGTTTACAATACCATTTGTAGATTCTTTCAATGTAACATAAGCAAAAATACAAGCAGCAGCATATCAGAGCAGATATGTTACAGGTTCAGAGCAGAACAGCAACTCAGGAGCTCAGAAACAGATGTCAGTTTCACTTTAGTTCAGCAAGTAAGTCACATAGCAGAGGAAAGAAGCAGTTTCATTTTCAATAAAAAGACTCACAGCTTAACATAGCTGCAGAGCTTAATATAGAGCCACACCTAGGATACTTCTAGTTTCAGTTTCCAAACAGTCCTCATTGGCTGACTTAGTTTCTATGCCTATTCATTGGCTGACCTTGTTACCATGCTCTCTTCCAGTTCATGAATATACTCTGACAAACTTGAAATGGCCCAATAAATTGCTTCATTATGTATATATCTGCCTAAGAAAAATAAAATTTATATCAGACACAGGATTTAAATCTTAAGCCTTTTTTCCACCTTTTCAATTCATCAGACTTTAAGCCATTCTTTTTTTTTCTTTTTAGTATTTTCACTGGAATCCATCCATTCCATGTTTAAACAATGAATTTGTCTATTCTCAGCAGTGCTGGTACCCTACTAGTCACCTTCAGTGCTTATAATAAGGGCAGGCAGGTGTTTATACCTTATGAAGTCATTAAATATATAGTGTTATTCAATTGCTTCAGTCAGAAAATTAAAAGGATAATGAAGAGAAAAACCCACCCCCAAGGTCCCTTCCAACATATTTTTTTGGACATTGGTTAAAAAAAAAAAGAAGAAGATTGAATATGTAATTGGATGCTGCATGTAGGAAATACTGGCAGGAATATGAAGAGAAGGCAAATTATTTCACATCTCACATTCCTGCTACCATTTTCTACATGGAACATGGTTCTCTTTGTTTTGTGCCAATTAAAATTGTTTTATTAAAATGCAGATAGCAACAAAAGAAGAACATCCATAGTATTTCATTCTTTTGGCAGGGGGAGAGACTGAAAGATGGTGCCCATTAGGTTCTTTAACATTGGTTTTTCAAAAATATATTTCTTCTGCTGTTCTGAGATTTTCTTTTAGGGATTTGATGAGTCTATAAGGATAGCACCACCTGTATTATTAGTTCTTACCTTTAATTCTGTGGTTGATACACAAATACCACAAATTCATTTAAAGCCGTGGTGGCATAGTAGTTAGAATGCAGTATTACAGGTGAATTCTGCCAATTGCCAGCAGTTCAATCCTGACTAGCTGAAGGTTGATTTAGCCTTTCATCCTTCTGAGGTGGTAAATTGAGGACCCATATTGTTGGGGGCAATATGCTGATATTGTAAACTCTCAGAGAGTGTTGTAAAGCACCATGAAGTGGTATATAAGTCTAAGTGCTATTGCTATTAGTAAAAAGGAGGTGTTTCTATTGTTTTGTCAATTCACAAAGCATCCCAGCACCCTGACATGTATTCTTGTTGCTATTTTAAAAGCATTGTCTAAGCTCAGCCATAATGGAAGACCTATATTATTAGTAAACATACCTGGGAATAAAAATAAATTGTGAGAGAAATACTATGTGCAGCTAAGGGAATTTATATCTTTACATTATACATAAAATTATATTTATATTATTATATTATATATTATAATATATGTTATATTATATTATTATATTATATTATTATATCATATTACATTACATTATACCATATTATATCATATCATATCATATTATATTTATATTATACATTATATGGATCATGCCCAGTATTTCCTAGTTGAACCACAGACAACTACAATGATCTAATACATATCGATTTTACAGAAGACAATGTTGAAAAAGCACTACACAATCTAAAACCATCTCTATCTATTGGACCTGATGGAATATGTGCCTACTTCTTTAAAAAGCTACCCACTGCCATAGGCGAACCTCTAAGCATAACCTTTGAAAAATCTTTCAGGACCAGCTCTTTGCCAAAACTATGGTCACAAGCCATGGTCATCCCCATCTTCAAAAAGGGAGATCCCAGCCTAGTTGAAAATTACAGACCAATCTCTTTATGCTGCTTCATCTGTAAAGTCATGGAATCAATTATTAACCAATCCATCACCCTCCACCTAGAAACAAACAACCTACTCTCTAATAAACAATTTGGTTTTATGAAAAAACTATCATGCAATCTGCAACTCTTACGCTGCAAAAACATATGGACTACACAACTCGATCAAGGCAAAGCAATAGACGCAATCTACATAGACTTCTGTAAAGCCTTTGATTCAGTGGTACATGACAAACTACTCCTAAAACTAAAATCTTACGGTATCTCTGGAGACCTGCATAATTGGATAGAAGCATTCCTGTCAAACAGACAACAAATGGTCAAAATTGGGAGCATCCTATCAAATTCTGTACCTGTCAACAGTGGTGTCCCCCAAGGCAGTGTTCTAGGACCAACTCTTTTCATACTCTACATAAATGACCTCTGTGATCATATCAAGAGCAACTGTGTTCTCTTCACTGATGATGTAAAGCTATTCAACACCACAGACAATACTGCTACCCTTCAAAAAGACCTTGATGTCTCAGAATGGTCAAACAAATGGCAACTTCAAATCTCAGCAAATAAATGCTCTGTCCTACATATTGGCAAAAAAAATCAGAAAATAAAATACAGACTGAACAGTCAAGACCTTGTTAATGATCAAAACTCTGTCAAGGATCTTGGAGTACTCATCTCAAATGACCTAAGTGCTAGAGCCCACTGTAACTACATAGCCAAAAAGGCATTAAGAGTTGTTAACCTAATCTTATGTAGCTTTTCTCTGGTAATATTACACTAATAACTAGAGCATATAAAACATTTGCTAGACCAATACTCGAATACAGCTCATCAGTCTGGAACCCACATTACGTATCTGATATTAACACAGTTGAGAAAGTCCAGAAATATTTCACAAGAAGAGTTCTCCACTCCTCTACTCTACTCCTCTGCTCGTTGCAGAATACCTTATGCCACCAGACTCGAAATTCTAGACCAAGAAAACCTAGAACTATGCCGCCTTCGGTACGATCTAAGTATAGTATATAAAATCATACATTGCAATGTCCGACCAGTCAATGAATACTTCAGCTTCAACCATAACAACACAAGAACAAACAATAGATGCAAACTCAAGGTTAATCACACCAAACTTGATTGTAGGAAATACAACTTCAGCAACAGAGTGGTCAATGTCTGGAATACTCTACCTGACTCTGTGGTTTTTTCCCAAAACCCCAAAATCTTTAACCTTAGACTGTCTACTATTGACCTCACCCCTTTCCTAAGAGGTCTGTAGGAGGTGTGCATAAGCGCACCAACGTGCCTACCGTCCCTGTCTCTTGTTTCTTTTATATTTTTTTATCTTTCTTATATGTATCCATGTATTCATAACTATGTTTTTACTTATACCTATTATCTTGAAAGCAATTGACAAATAAATAAATAAACAAACAAACAAACAAACAAACAAACCAATAAATAAATAAAATACATGCCAAGCAAGATAACAGAGTTTTCAAGTGGACTAGAGCTGCATGGAGAGAACTACTCAGCTAGTGATGAGAGATCTCAAAAAGCATACTTTTTTTCAAACAAAAACAAACAAAAGCAAAAACCAGGTATGAAATGAAATGAAAAGGTAATATTATGTACACTTCAGTATCTATTTCTGAGTATGCTTTTATGATAGAAGATCCCTTTAGTTAAAAGTTATTTAGAAACAATGAAAATAGAGGAATAATATTAACACAATAATTCAGTCTGTATGAATGTGGTCAGATACACACTTTTTAAACTTTATACTGAACTTGCTACTGGGATTTGAGAGACTGCATAATTCAGTTTTTCCATATTAAATATTTTACACATAAAAAGTAAGAAATTGGCTCAAGGGCTAAGTCTGAATACTTCTCCTGGGCATTGTATTTTATTTTTCCATGGGGAATTATTCCATTATATGAGTATCCCCCCACACCCCCAAAAATAATGTGGTAAAGTTTAGGAGCAATTTTATGTCATGATAGCTAAGCATTTAAATTTTTAGTGAAATATACTATTGAACAGTCTTTTCTTCATTAACTAAGAGGCTAAACTAGTATGGGAAATGAACTTTGTGTCTCTCATCTTAGATGCATGTACCATAATGTGACATATCTGGTGAACAGGCAGAGTGCTTGTATTATAAACTAATCAATTTTACATTTGAATATTGCATTCTGATGAAATGGAAGACAAGACATAAACATATAACTGTTCTAAATGCTCCACTTCTTAAAATCTTGCTTTTTGTTATCTTCTTACTATACAAGTAAAACTATTTTGAGCAACACAATCCTTGCTGCGCTTACTCAAGTTGAAATCCTATTGAAATTGAATGGAGCATAATCTGAGGAAAGTGTACACAGATTACAGTTTATGAGAATGAATTAACTATAGAAAATAATGTAAGAAAGCATTTTGCTGAGAGAAGTACACATAATCCAGCTTTTCCTATCAGTGTATGTCTGCCTGTCAGCCAAAAGATTAATAGTGCCTTCTCCCTATCGCCTACCCTATTTTGTGTAGTTATATCCACATTCCTTGCAGCAAGATTTTCCTCATGGTTACTTAGAGGAACAACTTTGATGCATGATTTGCTTCTTCATTGTCAAAATAGAAACATAAATAAACAAATGGTCTTTCTTCCAATAATTAACAATAAACTATTGGTGCAGACAAGCTTTTTTTCCTTTCTTTCTTAAAAAAGAAGGCAATGTTGGACAAAACCTGATCTTTTTATAATACAAATCAAGAAAAGTATGAAAAAGTAAAAGTAAAAAAGGAAGGGGAGAAGAAAAAGGGGCAGTGGGTATATTAAAATACACACAGAAAGAAATATAAAGAAATGACTTCTGCCTTCATTCAGAAAAGTACAAACATTTCCAGTAACTTAGTACATTCTCTGAATTTGAACCAATCCCATATTTCATCTTTTGTCTATTAGCATATATATATATATACTCTCTCTGTGTGTGTGTGTGCTTACTATGTACATAAACAGACATACATATTTAAATATTCCAATCACTTACATCTATAAACAATTTTTAAAACCTTGAAAACATTCAACATTTTAATTTTTAATCCCTACAAATTATGTCCCATAAATTAATTTCATCATCTCTTCTTCATCTCTTCACAATTTTAATACCACAGCTTATAACCATATATTATCTTTAAACAAATGTTAAGCCAAATCATTTAGTCCTAGTCAAGAAAAACCAATGAAAGCTGCTAGAAAATAAATCATACACATTTTAATCTTTGTTGAATAAACTAAATTTGTAAACCTTATTTTACCTTTAAAGGTATTAGTATTTATTTCTTTTAAGTAATGTCCCAAAAGCTGATTATTTTTTTTCCAAAGTAAAAAAAAAATATGTCCAAGTCAATTTACTGAATTAAAATCTACATATCCAAGTCAAGTTCTGGTTAACCTCACAACCCATTTTTTTGTAAATCCTGTATAACATTTTTGTCAGTGCTATTCTTATACCCTGTGAATTTTGAATCTATTTCTAAAACAATCTGATTTTCAGATATTTTCTCTGCTATCTCTCTCTTCTTTTAAGCCCATTTTTATGGTATCAGACTGCCTAAAAATAAAGTTCTGATTATATTATTACTAAATATCTTTGAATTCTTCTGGAGTTCCAGGTACTTATGGCTATAGTCCATCAAGCTGCACAGTAGTTGTTTTAAATGTAATTATAGATGCCAAACAAAAAAGAAAATTAAACCAATCTATATTTAATGGGTAGGAGCTTTTGGGGGGGGGGGATTGTTTCTTTTCTGTGATGACTGCAAATTGTGGAGACTTTAGGTTGTTTCATCTGCCCAGTTGGCCAATTGGCCTATTACCCTAATGGTCAAACAACTGTTTTGGAGAGGCAAAAAAAGATGATGTTTCTTTCTATTAATCTCCCACTCACATTGGAATGAATGTCTCTTCCCTCCCCCTCTGAAATACATTTTTCTTTGTTAGGTGCTCCTGTTCGAGAGAATGCCCCTTAATCTGATATAATGCTTATCATGCATTTTATACTTTTTTAAAAACCTGGACTGCAGAAATAGAATAGATCTTCCTGTTACCCAAAGTAAATTATCTGTTCAAAAGCTGGCCATGTGTGTATGTTTGTGTGTTTAATTATTTTTTCTTCTAAGTAGCTTATTTAATCTAAGGATTTGTAACGAATACAGGAGTTTACCATTCTATTGTTTTGGTGGTTGGAAAAATGATAAAATAGTAACCCTGGTGAAATAAAAAAAGACCAGAAGAAAATAACATTTCTCTCTCTCTCTCTCTCTCTCTCTCTCTCTCTCTCTCTCTCTCTCTGTATGTGGAGATAGATAGATGGATAGTCTTGAATGAGCAATCAATACTAAGTAACTATTTTAACCAGTGTGCTATTTCTGTCATGCTGCACAAGGAAGATACACTGTAGAAACATTAGAAAGCATGCTGCAAATAAGGTATTTTTAAAGCTGCTTGTTGTGCCTCTGATACACCTACAGATACTGACACATAAGTTTATGCACCCAAAAAGATTTACCCACAGAAAGGAAAGTAATTGGCAATCACGTTCTTGGAAGTGAAAGGAGAGACATTATCATGTCAGGGAAATTGTTCAATAGGACAGCATTGTAGCTGCAGTTCATTGAGTATCTTGCAAACTGTTGCCAAAGCATTTCAATCCACACAGAATTTTATTTTAAAAAATGGTTTAGGCTCAAGCAAACATGAGCAGAAAAGAGAAACAGTTTCTCTTTTTCAGTTTAACTGCTGTGGAAAGGGAACTTCACGAGGACAGTGGTGACACCCAAGCAGGAAAAGCCCGAGGGGAACATCAGGCCAGCCATAGAACAAACTTGCATAGGAAAAGAAATTTAATAAAGAGTATTGAAAGGAGCCCCCCAGACAAAAGCCAAGTAGTTAAGAAAGCTAGGGAAACAAGGAAAAGAAAACCCTTACAGGCCCAATCAGCAAAACAAACAGACAAAAGACACAGAATAAATTACATAGGAAACAGACAGGAGATTGCCAGGAAACAAATAGAAAAACCCATTATAAAGGTAAAAGAGATTAAAAAAGAACCGATAAGGCAATCAAGCCGCCCCGCAGAGTTATTTTCCACACCTTGCTAAGTATCCCTTCTGGCGAAAATTAAACTCTGACAGGATTTTAATATCTAAACATTAAACACTAAACGAACATTCACACACAAAGGGAGAAAAAAGGTATAAAGAACCAGGAATTCACCATTCAAAGTTAGCTAGCTAGCCCCGGGAACGCAGACTTCTTGCTGTCTCTTGCCTTCCTGAAAAAAATAAAAGACTCAGCTTTCAAGCAGTTGTCTGAATCCTTGCATTAGAGTTCTCCCAGCAGGAAAACCGAATCCTCAGAAGAAAGGCATTTTCCAGCCTTTCAACACTGCAAAAATCCAAGAAAGTCACAGGAAGTCACAAATTCTCTCAAATATCTAGTCCATTCCTCTCAGGTTCAATTCTGATTTATTTTTTTATCCCTAAGAGTTTTGAAGTAGTATTTCAGCCCAGTGTTGCTTATACCTTTGGCATGAATAAACAGAACATGATTTTAACCCTACAGTACTGCTACACAACAGCAAATCCTTTTGAAATGTTCTGATCAGGAGAAAGAAATTGTGCACATGTATAGTAGAGTCAACAAAAGTTAAACAAAAGAAAGAACAGCAAAAGAGAAAGATGAAAACCTCACCAACAATATCAAATGTATTTTTCATTCTTAGCATTTTTAAATGAATTGTGAAAGCTCAGTGAGGCACAAGAATATGCACAGAGTAGACTCAGCCTAGGGGTACTATATCTGGGCTGTAGAAAATCAAACAATTAGAAGCAAAAATAATATCTAATGGTCACCATATATTGCCAACATGTATTTCCATATAGTCAGTAGAGTTCTAAGCCAATCCCAATGCTACACAAAGCATCCCCCCAAAAGCACTGTATTTTTAAATATATTCTGGAAAAGAAAGCACAAGGACATGCACAACATGTATATACATCCAAAGTTAAATTAAACCAACATTGTAGCAGGAGAAGAAGACCTTGTATTAAGAATTCTTATGAGTGAATCTCTCTTTCTCTTGCACACACACACACACACAGAGAGAGAGAGAGAGAGAGAGAGAGAGAGAGAGAGAAAGAGAGAGAGAAAGAGAGAAAGAGAGAGAGAGAGCTACAGCCAGACATTCAACACACTTCTCTCGGTTATTCTGCTGCAAAATAAAGCTTTGAGGGATAGGTTCTGTATGATCTTGTGCCCTGTTGAAATTCGTATGTCAGAAAATATTTTAAAATGCAAAGTCTGTTTGTGGACTTGGGCATATGTGTCTCCTTCTTATGCTGTGCTATGTCTGATGAGCATGCCATAGAATTTATTTAAAGAAATTAAAATATCTGTCTTATTTCACTGAGAAGGAGAACTGGGTTTTCTAATAGCAATTTCTACAGTTATCTATTTAGCAAACAGATGTTCGGCTTCTGTTTTTTCAGATTCAAAACTTTCCTGTAAAATATTTTCAAAAAAAATTAAAATCAGTTAAATTAAAATAAAAATCAGTGTGGGCTATAACAATTAGTATAATATCTCACACCCTCTGTGTTGCTCTGGTTCAAATCAAGGAGTAAAAAAACAAGTTTTAAGTTTTTATTGTTTCCTATAGCTGGAATGCTTGAATTGTTTTGAGTTTAGTCATGAGAATGCAGCCAACCTGAAATGACAGAACATTTTAAACATTCTATCAAGTTCAAAGCCTTATGTTTCGTTCCATGCACACCTATATGGCTTTTGACAGGCATTCTGGATTAGTGTATTTGTTTCTGTTTTGTTGTAGAAAATGTGTACTTTGGTATTCCATAGTAACCAGTGAATTATATCGTTTAAATATAAAATAATGTATTTTAGAAAGAATTTTGTTTGTAGATCTCCCACAGTCACTTGTGAGGAAGTTCTAGAAATTTGTTAAATAAATAAATAATTTTTTTTAAAAAAAAAACCCCAATATATTTTGCTGCTGGTTTTACACTGTTTTGAGCTTCCCCTGTATTCTCAAAAAGAACACTGCATTCTCAAAAAGAAAAAAAAAACCCTCTACTTCTGATGAATTAATTATATAATATCTTTTCCTTATTCTGTAAATTCAACTAGATTTTTTCTGATTAAGTTTCCTGTTTCTATAGAAAATACAGAAGGTTTTAACATTCTACATTTAAATGATTTTAAACATTTTTAATTATTCTATAATGAAAAAAGCAATATTTTCTGCACTAAATCCTATTTAACTATTTGTCTTTTATTCTTCTTTTTAAATAAATACAAAACTTCCAATAGTAACAAAGTTTTAAAAAATCCTGTAAGGATTTGTTTACTCATATAACAATCTAGTCTGCTCTAAAACAAAATTTCCTATCAAGAATAAATGAAGAAGAAAATGAAATCTACAAAGTAATATTAATTTGAATATGAAAATATATATATAATTTTATCAAAAACAAAATGTAAACTACCAAACAGAAAAGAAGAAATGGTATTGCTTACTACCAGAATTCACTCTAAACCCATCTGTTACACATTCTTAAAACAATTACAATATCTTTATGAAACTGAACCTAAATCCTGCTTCATACACCCTAGGAGAATATGCCACTAGTGTTTCTTGAATTTAACATACATAGCAGTATTTAAACTTTATGAAGTCAGTATCTAGCAAGGGATTTAGGTTTCATCAAACTGACTATGAAATGTGTTAAGTCTATGCTTGTAAAGTAGGCAAATTATCCTTAGTTTTTAAGGCGCTTGTTCCCATTTGCAGTCAAATGCAGGATAAAAAAGTAAGCAAAATGGAGAAATAAAATCATGTCAAATAAAATTGACAATAGAATATTTATTTTTCAAGATGTAGTTAAAACATATGCCTATAAGTTCCTATTTCTGCCTTATAATTGTGAGATAAAGAAGAAAAGTTCCTCCTATGGAAAATAATGATTCAGAAATTAGAAAATACTTTTTGGTATTCAATGGAGCATATTTAAATAGTTGTGCTTCTAAAAACTAAAATAGATTATTATTCTGGATTAAGTGTTAGATATTTGGAAATGCAAAATGTTTATATCTTTATTAAACAACAGCTTCTGAATTAGACAATACAAGGACCCAAACCATACAGTCTTGCCAAGGGGTGGGATTCAGTGTTTTTAACAAACGGTTCTGTGGGCATGGCTTAGTTGGTGGATGTGGCTTGGTGTTCATGTGACTGGGTGGCATGGCCAACTCAACATCACTCATGTCAAGGGGCACTTCCCCTTGCCTGGCCTCTCATGACAATGGGAATGCTGCAACAATCATAAGTGTGAAAAATGGCCATAAGTCACTTTTTTCAGTGCCATTGTAAATTTGAATGGTCACTAAATGAACTGTTGTAAGTCAAGGATTACCTGTACAAAAATACAAAAAGCTTCTTTGCTTGCAAAAAGCTGTCCTAAATATCAATCATTAGATTAAAAATACCTGCAAGCTGGAGTTACAAATCAGGCAGGGTGCCAGAGCGCCTTTAGGAATGAAAATAGTTAAAATCCAGTGATAACTATCAAGCAACCATCTCTTGCTCATAAAGTGAAACCCTTTAGCAGAGAGGTCATTTAAGCTCTCCAGAAAAAGCAAATCCAGGAAAAGCAATCCTTAGATCCATTTGCACCAGTTAAAGATACCAGTTGGTCTCACTCACCTCACAAGGTATCCTAGGGAAATCATCCAGATTTAAGGAAAGGTCACATGCTCCCCAGAAAGGCAGTAAAAAGATCAGTGTCAAGCTTGCATCCTGCCTCTTGGAAGTATACCCCAAAAGGACAGTGCAAGATATACTAAAGCAGTGAGGAAGACCCTTTCCACAGATAGAAAAAGAAACCATGAGGCAGAAATTTTTTTAAACACAATACAAATAATTAAATCACAAAAGTAGCTGTTGCTTGTTGAAGCTGAATACACTGCCACAAATATCAGTCTCTTTCTCCCCCCCCCGCCCCCACCAACCACCTGTTTTCTAATTACAGCTTTGTACATAGTTCTTGGAAATTTTCTATGAGATTATTATAATTCATCGCTCAGATACACTTCTCTAAGATGTGTGATACATACAAGTGTAAGTGTGTGTATGATAGTAGCATTCACTTCTCCTTTGTTGTAATTAATGAAACATACAAAAATAATTTTGGTATTCTATTTTAGTATTAAAAGTATCTTAGAATAACAGTATTTAAAATCCATCCATTTCTTTTGAATTATAGAGGTACATTTTTTCTGTTACTCAGTCAAAAACATTTCCACACAAGTGTGTGTGTGTGTGTGCGTGAGAGAGAGAGAGAGGTGCACGCATGCTCCTTTGAGTGTGTGTTAACTCCTGGTGACTGCTTGGACTAGTCTCTGAGTTTTCTTGGGAAATTTTATTCATTTATTAGATTTATGGTAGCCCATCTTGCTTCCAGTTTTTAATTTGGTGCCTCAAACATTTTACCAAACAATATAACCCATCCAGTTCCTGTCATATCTAAATATATTTATATATGTTAATTTATTATAAAGTCCAGCATTTATTTGTTGAAAGCAATATACTTTAAAGATGTAGAATATATTTCACTGTGTATTTCGGTAAAATATATATTTAATTTATAAAGCTATCTAATATAATGATATGCAATTGGTTCTCACCATTTGTTAGATGCCTAGTGAATGAAGTATGTACTTGCCAACTGGAAGTGTTTTTCTTTTTTTATTCAAAGTGAAAATAGATATATTCTGTAACAAATGTTGCTTTGTGCCCTGTTGTGCACTATACATCTATATCCTTATATCCAAAGCTAATTTCTAGGAGTTCTCTTGGCAACTGAATCCAGGTAGGATACTTCAGTCACAATTATATTAAAATCTTGGATTTAACCACTAATCCATACAAAGAGTCATTGTGGGGAAAACCAGGAAATGCATATTCACAAATTGAATTCCCACAAAAAACAAATAACTATTTCCCAAGAGAAGTTGATGTCTGCTATTGTATTGTTTACAGAGTACTTTTGTGGTTGCAAAATACATGTGCATAATTTGATTGCAGAAAAACATTATTTAGGCCTTCTGCAAATTGTAACACAGTATTACAGCATGAATTAGAAAGATTAGCTTAGGGAACTAAGGAAGCATTTAGAATACTAAGAATCAGACTCAGAATAGAGCTGGAACAGACCTTGGAGGTCTTTAGACCAGCCCTCTGATCAAGCAGGAGATCCTATACCATTTCACACAAGTGACTATTCAGTCTCTTCTTAAAAACCTCCAGTGATGAAGCACCCACAACTTCTGAAGGCAAGGTGTTCCAACAGCTAATGGTCATCACAGTTAGGAAGTTTCTCCTTAATTCCAGGTTGCTTCTCTCCTTGATTAGAATCCTTGATTCTCTCCAATACATTGTTTCTTGTCCTGCTTTTACTAGTTTGTGTTAGGCCCCAAATGGTATTGTGTATTGAGAGAGTATATCAAATTATTCTGAAAATCATTTTGATTTGCATATGGCATTCATGGAAGTAGCTAAAAACTGCACTTGGAAAGATATGTTTTCTATTTCAGCATATGGATAATAATGAAATCCAGACATAAACATTAGATAGTCCTTCCTTCCTTCCTTCCTTCCTTCCTTCCTTCCTTCCATCCATCCATCCATCCATCCATCCATCAATATATTTCTCCATTTTGTATTGTACATGAGAATATGTGCTTTGTTAATATTGTCTTAGCTTCAATACATTTTTTAAAATAATATTTTTAAATGCATTGAATCTAAGAAAATATTAACAAAAATACTATTTTTAAATGTTATATTAACAAAAATTATTTTTAATATGTTATTAAGTTATATTAATTTGTTGTTTTTTTGTTATTATTTCTTATTTAATATGTTATTAAGTTATATTAATTTGTTGTTTTTTTGTTATTATTTCTTATTTTGGGAATCTGGGTGATTTATTTGAATATATTATTGGTTATTTTGTTGTCAAATTTACATTTTTTTCACGAAGAAGCAGATCAATGGTCTAATCAATATGCCCTGCCATTTTATTCTAGCATGCTTTTTAACTTATGATTTAGAATTTCAATATTGCTCTTCAATCCAAACATATTGCCAATTTTACTGTAGATTCACTGAAAATGCATCAGAAAGTTTGTCAACTTCATAATTTTACTTTGTACAAATTCTCAGAGATAATGAAACATATATAAGAGAAGGCAAACTCATGAATCACTTTATTCCGATTTAAATTAAGCTAAATAAAACAGCTATTTGTTTCTCAACTGGAATTGAATCCCATCTAAATGGGATTCAAAATAAGATATCTGAAACAAAATTTTCAGATAGATCTATGTCATTGCCCACTTTTCCTTAATCACAATACCAATTCACCATGGTGGACACTAATAAAGACTTCATTGAATAATAAAAAAACTGGGAGATGACTCTTTATATTATATTGTATTATATTAACTAGATAAAGTTTCATTCTTCTTGAATGAGTTGAAAACAAACATTACTGAAATTATTAGAATTTGTCAGAGATTCATTTATAATCCAGAACAACCATTATTTGACATTTTTCACACCTCTACCATAAAACAGATCAAGAACTTGCAAACTTTCTTAATTTTAGTCACTAAATATGCAGTGTCTCATGTGAGTTGTGTCTTTGGTGAAACAATATTTCTTGGAGTTTCAAAGCCAGGATACATTTAATGTAGACTACTTCTTGATCAATATGACATAATTATTTGGATCTTTGATTTAAATTATTTTATTTGAAATTATAGTTCTTATTTAATAGCTTTAATGGAAGAACAAGTTTCATGCCATGGACATGTATTCTAGACCAGTCATCAGATACTCTACTGGCATAGTGATCTGGTCAAAGGAGTACATAGCAGCTGTGAATAGAAAGACAGGGACATGCCTCAAAAAGTTTTACCCCAAATCTAACATCCAGAGAATGTATACCAAATGGAAAGGTGGGGTGGGGTGTCTGGTGAGTATTAAAGTCACTGTCCTGGATAAAATCTGGAGGATCTAAGGGTATAGGTAAAATGGTTCCAAAGTTGAGCTGTTGAGAGAATGCCTAAGGCAGTAGCAGAGATGGATCAAACAGTGCAAGTGCCTTGGCAAGACAATACCTTAAATGGGATCTGCCATCAACAGAGAGCTGAGGTGTCTGGCATTGGGAAATCCTACCAATAGTTGGAAAGGGCTAGACTAAAAGACAGCACAGATTCACTGATCATAGCAGCATAATAGCAGGTCTCTGATAGAAGACCCAAGATTGAAGAAAGCACATATCATCCATAGGAGTTAGAAGGAACATCTAACTGAAAATTGGTGTTATAATATGTATAATTCCAGTATTGTTCTTGTTCAAAAGCTTTTCAAGCTACATTAAACCTGCAGTTGCTATTTGGTGATTTGTGAATTGATTCAGTGATTAAGGAAGAGGCAGACTATGAACAGTATAATGTTCTTGCACTCACTTGTTATATAATGGATAGAAGTAGAAATATGCATTCTGAAATGAACAGATGTGGTTGGTTAATTCAGTTGCCCTGACCAAACGATTAAGGGAATTAACCTGGCCATTCCATTACACTGAGTACCCTTATACCCACTCCTATTTGAGGCAACATACTGTTTAAAGTGAAGAGTTATTGAATAGTAAAACACAAAACAAACATTATCAGTCACAGAGGTAACATTCAGCTTCTTTGCCTAAGCAAAGAATGAATACAGGACTCCCCTGATGTGACCACTGAATTAGACTATTACAAAACGGGGGGGGGGGGGAGTAAAGAAAAAAGGCTAAAAAAGAAAAAAAAGAATACTGTGAAGCAACCATTTGATTCTTCCTTTGTGCTTTACTCAGGAAAATTGCATCTATTAAAGAGGGAGGCATCCTTTTAAAAAATGTGTCCTGGTTACTTTACAATGCCAGAGTGTATTTTCCCTTTAAACTGTTTACTCTCTTCCAATATTTTTCCTTGGATATTAATTTAAAATATTGCTAAATGTTATTTCTCACTGTTATGAAAGAGAAATAAATTATATAGCAGGGAATTTGTGAATTTACTTTTCTTTTTTAAAATGAAAACTCAGTTTTACCAATGGAATAAACAAAAACAGGATTGGTTATTAAACAGATCAAGATACAGCAATTTGATCTTGCATCAGTAGTTATAGCTTCCTCCATCTATAGTAGTAGGCTGTCAAATTTGTGGCCCATGGGCCAGATGCATCACATGCTAGCCACAACCACACCCAGTTTAGTGAAGGGGGAAAAGTCATGATATGTCACGAGATGATGCTGTGATGACGCAAGTTTGACACCCCTGATCTATAGAGTTAGCGTACATTACAACCTTTCAGAATCATAACATTCATTATGATTTGACATTATGCATCTTACCATCTTATTTTTTTTAATTACAAACTTGAAAAACAATTAGAAATTATTGAAGTTTATATAATTTATTTTAATAAGAAGAGTCAGTTTGTATAGTGTTGAATGTATCAGAGAAGAAACTGAGATATTGGGTTCTAGTGCCCCCTGAGTCACAAAACCAGCTTAGAAACCTTGGGCTTGGAATATAAATAGGTATTTATTTATTAAAATATATTCTATTATTGTGTTTATTTACCATATAATAGTTTACAACAGTGATCTTTTAGACAAAACAGTGTTGCCTTTTAAATGCAGAGATATCAGGACAAAATGTTCAAAAAGCTTTTTTGTGAATGCTACTAATAAATTCATGAGTCAAGTCAATTCATATCAAGTCATGAGGAAGATGTTAATCTAGCTTACTGGGAGATGCAGAAGTTATGAAATAAAGTTTGTACAGTTGATGTGAGGTGGAACTTTTTCATTCCATCTGCATTCCTTTTAGGAAAAATTCCAAAGAAGATAGTTGTTTTGTTTATAATTATAATTATATATTAGATTTAGAAAGCTGCTGATATGTTCATTTACTTCATCTGTCTATTCATATCTCCTTGAACAATTACAAATGTAAGCACTTTTTTTTAAAAAAAAAGAAACTCTTAGGATAAATTAAGGATGTTTCATTTATACATTCTGTAGTCACAATTTGATTGGATAGTTAGGATTGCTGGGAAGATTACTTTTTATATCACTTTCTGTATCGCCTTCAACTTCTGTTTACTTCATAAAAGAAATAATTTCCTCTTAATATTTGAATCCATTTCTAATTATAGTACATTGAAACAACTCAATGAATGAACAAATGTAATTGCACAAATTATTTCTAAATAAAATAGTGCAGGATTAGTTAAGAACTCGTTTCCCCAAAGATCTACCTGGAGAAAATAAATGGGCATAATGCTCTATCACTGGATACTATCTGAGAAATTGTCTTGTCTATCATTATGATTATGGGTGGAACTCCTGCTGTGTGTGGCATATATATATATATACACGCAAAGTCTTCTCTGAGATTTCGGACTTCTGGTTATTCTTCCATCACGTCGGAGCAGAATCCGTGATCATGCATGGTTTCGCTCTGTGCTCGCTTGTTGGAGGGTCCCGACTGGGACAGAAACCACCCTGGAAGGGGTGGTGAAGAAATGGGGGACCACCTGGAGGGTCAAGGAGAGCCACATCTCCCCTCCCTGACAAGATAAACCCCCTCTGAAGACAAGTTGCAACAATCTAAAATGGCCACCATGAAGACGGGAGGCAGTCCGGGAAACTAAGACTGTGCTGGAGCAGTGAAGTTGTGAGCAGTGTGTGAAACAGGCAATATACATGGACATTAAGGTACTCTGGAATTAAAAAATAAAGAACTATTTTTGATAAAGGTGCGTAAAAGTGGCGACCAGAGAGAGTGAGAAGAAAATTTAAACTTATGAAATTGGCTTTGAACAATGAAATGAATTAATTTAGAGATGGAAAATTTAGAGGAAAATATCTGATTACAAAAGGGTTGGAAATTAAATTGGATAATTATTGGACCTTTGGCACTAAATATGCATAAGTAAATGCTGGATTTTAAAATGTTATAAAGAAATAATAGCTAATAACTGGAATTAGCAAAATTAATAAAAGTTTAAAAAGTGAAAAGCAAAAAAGAAAGGGTGAAATGTGGAAACAGAACTGAGAGCACCACCTAATGATATAAGAAAAATTTCAGTGACTCTTTGAAAAGTGCTTGGTCTTTCTAAAATTGGAATTTAAAAGGAAATAAGAATTCCAATATAATAAAATAAAAATAGAAAAGTGAAACACTAGAATACTACAAGGGAAAAAGATACATGAAGAAATTGCCTTGGATTATTTAGTGATTTTGGGAAAAAAGTTGGAAAAGAAATTAACAGAAGGAATCTGGAAACAAAGACTTATGGACATTGATTGTTGAAATTAAATATAAAAGACGCTGGTTGAAATAAACTACTGGACATTTGGATATTATATAATTATCAAAGAAGGGTGAAAAAAGAGAAGTATACAAAATGGGAGAATTTTATGAGGAAATGAGACTGGAACTACAAGATATGAAGGAAATGATGAAAGAAAGCATGGAAATGTACAGTATTATACTACAAAAATTAGAAATGGCGATTCAGATTGAAGAACAAAGAGAACCAGAGGGGGAGGAATTAAACAAAGGAAACCGGCTTTAAAGAACAAGTGGAACAATGAACATTCAAACAGGGGGGAGGAAGAATTAAAATAAAAATAAAATTTTGAGATTTGATGTGATAATTAAAGTTTGGAAAGCTAAACAAAGGAAAAGGAAACAGCAAAAGAGGGAATTACAGAGGAATGATCGAGAGAGGGAGGAGGACAAAATAAATAATTGGAATAAGAAATGGAGGAAAATAATAAAGGAAATAAAGGGAATTAGGAGAAAGGACCAGAAAATAAAGGGAGGCAAAAAGCAAACAAGAATGAAAAGAAATTATATAATCAGGAGGATGAGAGACAATGGGTAGAAGAAGAGGGAGGGAGATTCTGCAAGGTAATTTGTTGTGTTATATAAGAATATGGATTTAAAAATAGATAAGATTAGAATTGATTTTTTTTCTTTAAGGATTATTGTTAAACAAGATATAGATTTTATTGAAATTGAAATGGTAATGGCAATTTATTATAAGAATATTAATTGATATTTAATAAAACGATTTATTTATTTATTTATTTATTTTATTTGTCAATCACTTACAAAATAATAGGTATAAGTATAAACATGAGTAAGAATACAGAAAATAGGTACGATTAAATGGGGACAATAAGACAGGGACAGGAAGCACAATGGTGCACTTATGCACTTATGAATAAAGTTTAAATGAATTAAGAGAATTGTAATGGAAAGATTAATATCAGTTTCTACAATTAATTGAATAGATTAATATTTTTGGATTATATAGATGATTTATAAGATAATTGAGAAAAACAATACCATGCGGAATCTGACTTGAAATATATATGCATATATGATATGTAGTAATTAGGAAAATATTGTTAGTAATGTAGAATGTGGTAATTAAAAAATGACTATACTATGGTCAATTTTAATGATGAATTAAAGGGAATAAATTGAAGGAATGTATAAGGTAAATAGGTGGCAAGCTCGAATTGACAACTAAAGGGGACAACTTTTTGAATTATTAGAATAAAGATGAAATTTATTGAATAATGAATGGAATAACAATATGTGATAAAATTGCAAATGTGACAGATAAAAGCAATATGTATAATGAATATAGAAATGAAATAAGAATCTTACATAATATTGTAAAATAAGATATGAGAATATTTTAAGAAAAATGAAATAAGCTAAGATATGAACTGGAATTGGATGAAGAAATAAGTGTAATGAATTTAATATTTGAAAATATTCAAAGTAAAATAGAATAAATAATAATGTGATATGAAATTTAATAAGAAAGATGAATATGTAAGTATGATCATGTTTGTATTGAAATGTAAAAACCTGGAACCACACTGTTCACCAAAAGAGATGCTAATATTAATGAAAGGCTTATTATTACGCTATTTAGGCACCTTCTGAAGATGCATTTCTTTGCTACATGAATACTTTGAATTATTGATGATTTTGTTTTGTGTCTTCCCTTTTTTCTGCTTTGCTTTTTTAGTTAACATTTTATATTGTTTTATGATTTTTGTCAATATCTTTAACATTTTCATTTGTATTCTAAAGTGCATTTTGTTATTTACTACAGGCATATAGAACCATAGTAAATAGTTAAGTGTTAGTTCTGCTGCTGCTGTTCTTTTCAGGAAAGATTTAAAATATATTTACACAAAGTTATTCAGAAAAGCAAAAGATTTAAAATTTTATATATCTAAACATTCAATAATGATAGGAGTAAAGTCAATTTTTTTCAGAAATACAGTCATTGTCATGTTAAGTAAACTACAACATAAATTTCTATTCAGAGTAAAGTTGTTCTTCTAATACAATTTTAATTTTAAGCGTAACAACAGTTCCTTTTCCTCCACCAATGTGCTGTTTTTACACTCCTATCATTCCCTGCCAGGAAATATAATGTAGATTATGTGAATTGGACGTTAACATCTCTGGAGAAGTCTATTTTATTTCATAGGAGTGGGGAAAAGTCATGTATAGAAAATGTTAGGAAAGGAAGAAGGAATTGTTGAGTATCATAGAAAATAAATGTGCTCAGTACCATTGTTGACATAATGACACAAATCAAAATTCAAGCGTTAGAAAAAATGGTTCAAATAGTAATGATAAATCTGAAATACTCAATCTAGTCTTTTTCTTGTGTTTATTAACAAGCAGCAGCACAAATGCCAACCATGATGTATTATACATTAATCTCACAAGCTGGTATTTTCAAGCAAGAGTTTTCCACCCAGTATATTCTGCTAAAATTTTCATATGCCATCATATAATTGATAGTTTGACACTTGTAGTTAATGCATATGCTAGCTTAATGACAATCAAATGAAAACCACCAATGGTTAAATACTGTTCATTCAATTTGTACCCCTTTTATATTAGTTTCTTCTGGGTTTTTTAAAAAAAGAAAACTCATCATAGTGAGAATATGTTTATGGAGTCAAAAGGAAGCAGCAAGGCTTTCCCAAGTATAAATATAACTGACATGCCTCATGCTTACTTAGGTTGACACAGTAGTCAGGTGGAAAGATCCCAAAAAATATTTCAGATCTTATTTATTGAATAGACAGCTGATGTGCTTTAAGAATAACCTAGCGAGATCACAGCCTTGCAATTTTTACATTCTCATTAAGAAGTGAGTGGGTAGGATTTGAAAGCTGTGTGCTCCTGGTAGGGGCAACCTTTCTTGTCCTCATTAGGGTAAGTGATGACAGCAGTGAGAAATGAAGTATTCTCAGTTTTCTTCTTCTTCAGTAACATAGCAATAACCAGCAGAAAACAGACCCACACTAGTTCTGCTCTTTAGTTTTATCGAAAAAAGCATGTGTTTGACTTACTTGTTAATGTAATACTTGCTCCATATATAACTTTTAATCACATTTCCATATGTATTATGATCAATTTGTTCATTGTACTTTCTCCTTTCTATTGTACTAAAGAAAGAAGAGGTTGCTGAGGTAAGAGAAGAATTTCAACAATACTATTCTTTAAATGAGAAAGGCACCTAATTAGGAAGCACTAGAAAACCTAAAGTAAGAATAACGGAATTAATTTCTATAGGCTTGTATTCTGCCTTCTTTAATTCAGATTTGTTAATAATTCCTTTGATCTACATTGGTCCAAAGGAGTAAGCTACAGATAAGGGGGAAATTGTTAGTTTTTCCTTTATTATTTCTTTTTGGGTCTTTACTTCTTGTGGTGTACAAAGCAAATGGATAGCAACAAAACAATAGAGCATATTATACTTCGTCTCATGCCTCCAATATTAGACTACTATGTATGTCTCCATATTAGACAAATATCTATCTTGTGCATCCAATAAAAGAAAGATAGCAACAGTTGGGCTTCTGTCTCAGAAAAGTTTTACTGATCTCTTATAACTGCCTAATTTTCTACACACACATAAGGCTCTACACCCACTACATTTAGCCATAGATATTTTGAGGTTTAATTATGAAATCACAACAAGCAATGTCTTTACCAATATTCTCAAAGATGAATTTCTACACTAAACATGAGGCCATAAACTATAAAGATGTAGAAGAAAACATGTTATTATTTTTTAAAAAAAAAAACTATTTTAATTCTTGAAAAAAAATTTTTTTTTGTAAAAGGCAAAGGATGGGTAGAGATACATTTCTAAGAAATGTATGAACATTTTTTGAAAGATGCTTCCAAAGAAAGAAAGTATAAGTTTAATTTTAACAAATTATATTTAAGTACATAAAATATTTAAAGAGCTATTAATTTGAAACCACATCCATTTCTCAAACCTTCATCTAAATAGCTTCCCTGAATCAATAAAACTGTTTTGGAAAAGGTAATATATGGTTATTTTGAATAACTGTTTAAGATATGTTAGATTCACTGTAAGAAGCTTCATGGACACATTCATGCATTTTTCTTGGCAATGCTATAGACAAGGTTTATGACTTCACTTTTCTTATATGCTTTTTTGATGTCTCAGTCTAGCCTATGCCATACTTGGAGACTTCATCAAGCAAACAGTGTGGTCTCTCCGTATTCATGTCAAAAACACTTACAAAATTAGCCTAAGGGGGCTTCTGGATTGAAAGGATTTGCTGGTGACAACACCGTTGCCCAGGAGACACCCAATTGCCAAAAGGAATGCAATCTTCTGGGATACTTCTTTCATGTCCCCCAAACAGTATAATAATCTATTTTCAACAGCAATGATACCAAAAGGACAAAGCATGTCATGACATCATGATACAAGTTTCGACATTTGTTATATCATATCATTACTTCCCCTACCCCCACCAACCTGGCCTAATTCTTTTTAGTAATAATAACTTTTGCTTGCCAGTATGAGGAGCTTTGTGCTCTATACCCAGATTTTTTTTCAGTTCCATCCTGAGAAAGTAATTTTCCACATCACTTTACTTCCTGAGGTGACATCTGATCTTGGCTTTAGTGAATTAAATGGTTACTTATAGATTCTTTATACTTCAGCCTCAGAATTGAAACATTTCCCCCTATTCTTCTGTGATTCTGAGTATTGATATTCTTTGTCACACACATTAGATTACTTTGTTCCACAGTTCAACAGTTGTTTGTTATGAGAATCTGGATGAACAAATGATTCTCTAGTTATCTCACATTGTTTTATACTCTCAGTTATCCAATTATCCGATAACTGTTGAAGCTCTCTCTCATCTGATATCTATGGAAAGTCACTCCTTCAGTTGTTAGTTTTCATTTTTGCAGCTATCTGCTGAGATTGTAATTTGGCAGAACTGTTTTATTCTCTGTTTTTATCAGCACTACCTACTATATGAGATAAATTTGCTAACCACACTTATGTATAGGACAAAACAACAATGAGGGGAAATAGGTTGCTTGCATGTAATTCTTTGAGTGGATTTGTCAACTTTTTCACTTCCTTCCCCTTAGGTGGCTTTATTTTCCAGAACTATGTCAGTCCTTTGAAACTGAGAAAAAAATAGAGCATCACCAGCAAGCATTGTAGTAGGGGAGTTTTTCTTCCAAAAATCTCAGCTTGGAATATTCATGACAAAGGACAAAGCATAAGGACAAAATTTATAAGTGGGAAGAAATTGCAAAACAACAACAAAACCATTTTATATATAAGAAACTCTTTCAGTACTGTCAGGTATGGAAACAATACATATTTCAGCACTTTACTACATACCAGGAACCTGTTTGAAGATGTTTGTTACGAATCTCTATATAGTCATCATATTTTTCTTATATAATCAATAATTCCATTTTGTGAATAAAAATAGGTATAGGTAACATAATGAATACAGATATAGAACCATAAACTATAAACTAACTATATCATTTAGGACTATGCAAATAATGACTTGAAAAGCATAGTAGTGAAAAAGTTAGTAGCTATGTTCTCTGAAAAGCCTGATGTAGCTGATTCCCTATTTCTTTCAGCACTTTAATAAGTGCCCCGTTTAATGTTTTAAACATGCCCTAGCATCACCATATAAAACATATAATGTTTTGTTGTTTAAAAAAACTGCTGCAATTTACTTCCAAGGTACTTCTTGACTTAATTACGTTAATAATTACGTTTTTCCTTTTGTAGCAATAGCAATAGCACTTAGACTTATACAGTATACTGCTTCACAATGCTTTACAACCCTCTCTAAGTAGCTTAGAGAGTCAGCATATTTCTCCCAACAATCTGGGTTCTCATTTTACCAACCTCGGAAGGATGGAAGGCTGAGTCAACCTTGAGCCTGCTAAGATTTGAACTGCTAAACTGCTGGCAGCCAATGATCAGCAGAAGTATCCTGCAGTCCTGCATTCTAACCACTGTGCCACTGTGGCTCATATAGTTGTAAAACTATATGTAGTTTTATAAACTGTAGTCATTAACCCTTGTTGTCATAATTCATTGGTTTTGATTTAAAAAGGATATTAGGTATTTTTCATAAATAGAAAAACTGTTTGAATGAGTATCATGAATAATGATGCACAAGTCAAAAAGAGGGCTGTGAAAATATTTACAGACCCCTCATATCCTGGACATAAACTGTTTCAACTCCTTCCCTCAAAACGACGCTATAGAGTACTGCACACCAGAACAACTAGAAACAAGAACAGTTTTTTTCCTGAAAGCCATCACTCTGCTAAACAAATAATTCCCTCAACATTGTCCAACTATTTACAAAGTCTGCACTACTATTACTGTTAATCTCCTCATCACTCCTTATCACCTATCCCCTCCCACTTGTGACTGTATGACTGTAACTTTGTCGCTTATATCCTTACAATTTACATTGACTGTTTGCTCGTATGATTTGATTGCTTATTGTACTCTATGACTATCATTAAGTGTTCTACCTTATGATTCTTGACTCTTGACGAATGTATCTTTTCTTTTATGTATACTGAGGGTATTTGCACCAAGACAAATTCCTTGTGTGTCCAATCACACTTGGCCAATAAGGAATTCTATTCTATTCTATTCTATTCTATTCTATTCTATTCTATTCTATTCTATTCTATTCTAATGAATTCATTTGAGACATAGTTTTGAGACATACAATAGATAAACTAGGCAAGATGATTTATTCAGAAAACTTCTGAGAAGATGTGCTTCTGATCTTTTTATGGCTTTCCACAAGCAAGCTCAAATTCCCATTTGTGAAGATCTGGTATCCCAAGAGTGAGAATTGGTTTCAATGTTTAGTTCTGTTAACGTTTATCAGTATCATTTTAAGCATTTAGTTCTGCTTTGGGTTAAACCTATTGCTTTATTTCAATTATATTGAGTGTTTACAAGACTGTAAAAAAGTATAAAGAATAAATAAATGTTTAGGTAGATATAGATGATATAGATATAGATGGAGAAAAACAGATTCAGATTTTATCCCAGTAAGAGGAAAATGCTGGGATTTAGAAGTCTTCATATTCTGTATATACAGATACATATATACAGATACATATATGCATATATTCACTTTATCCAACAGAAACAAGAAAAAAAGTAGGAAAAGGAAACAAAATGAAGATGGGGTGGAAAGAAGGAACAGAAGTATTGGAAGGATAGAAAAAACAAGAGGAAGGAATGAAGGAGAAGAAGGTGCATCTGGGTAGAAAACAAAAGAGCAGGATACCCTATACTATTTCAGACAAATGGTTGTCCAATCTCTTCTATTTAAAAAAACCTCCAGTGATAGGTAAATCAGCCTCTGCCATTGTTTCTGCCTCCTTGAATTGGGGATAGGTAGTTTCTATCCTTCTCCTGTTGCAGTTTGAATTGCTTACTTCCATTATTTGCAAATGCTGTATCTCCATCTTCTACTAATCCTCTTTCAACAAATCTACTTCATGAATGTAAGGAAATCCTCCCAGTCAGAATATATTATTTTGAGTTTTTAAAAAAATTGAATACTCTTTTTGATAACTATCATATCGGTACTATTTCCAGATCTTACTTTTTACCCATGTCTACTTGGAGGAAATCAAGAAAAAATACTTGGAAAGATTCAGTAAAGATAAGCAAAAGTAGATTCCTTATGCACATCCTGGGACCTAGACACTGCTTCACTGTTTGAAACTAACATAAATTGCTGATAACCTATAGACATCTACTAAATTTCATTTCTTTAACACTAAATATGGATACAAATAGTACATTTTTCACCAAGGCAACAGTAAGCAATTAAGAATATGTGTTTAACTGTAGTGAATTATGTATCAGATGAAATATTATTATATATGTTGCTTTAAACAACAGATTATGTGGGAGATAGGCTTAAGTTTGACACAAGTCAAGGCCAATAAAAATTGCATTTTACTCAGCTTATGTTACATTTGTGTTATTTTTATTTAAATGCATGTTGATTAACAAAACATTAAAAATCAAAACAACATAACAAAAACAACAAACAAGAAAAACAATAAGATATATTTTTAGTATTTTAGGGTGTTTCTCATAACAAATTAATTAATTCCAGAATTTGATTTCTAGGAATATTTATTTCATGTTTTAATTCTGGAATATTCACTATTTCATAGTTAGGAGAAATGAACAACATAAGGTATGCAACTCATGCTTCTGACATTTTTTTTAATGTGTGTGTTGTATATATATATATATATATATGTGTGTGTGTGTGTGTGTGTGTGTGTGTATATGTATATGTATATGTATGTATATATGTATATATGTATATACGTATATACGTATATACGTATATACGTATATACGTATATATGTGTGTGTGTGTGTGTGTGTGTGTGTGTGTGTATGTATATGTATATGTATATGTATGTATATATGTATATACGTATATACGTATATACGTATATACGTATATACATATATACGTATATATATATGTGTGTGTGTGTGTGTGTGTTTTGTTTTGGGCTTATGCACTTTCCTTTTTTGGAGACCTAATAATTTCAACAGGTATTATAGAACTTTAATGCATCCTTCTATTGAAAAATGTACAAGCTCATATCATTAAAAAATTTCAGAAAACTATATACATATTTGTCTTCACTGTACATTAACAAAAAAGTAATAATTTTCTTGCAGAATTGTATCAATCTTACATTAAAATACAGTATGAAGTAGGTTTTCTTAGAATGCTCTTTATTTTCTTCTTAAATGGTTCCTTTCGAAATGAATTCAAAGCTGTTTAAAGCAGAGGTCTCCAACCTTGGCAACTTTAAGACCTGTGGACTTCAACTCCCAGAATTCCTCAGCCAGCTTTAGCTGGCTGAGGAATTCTGGGAGTTGAAGTCCACAGGTCTTAAAGTTGCCAAGGTTGGAGACCTCTGGTTTAAAGGACATAATCCTTTTCCAAGTAAATGCTCAATAAATTAGGTAACTTTTATAGAGAATTCAGTATTGTGTTAATTTTTCAGGAATCAGAATATATATTGTTTTGTTGCAAAGATGGTCAGTCATACAGGGGCTAATTTATAAATTTTCAAATGAGCCTTTATTTACATTAGTTAGCAACCGGCACATCTAAATTACTATTACTAATTATTAGTTTTTTTGTTTTTTTGTTTTAGTTTTTTTGCAGATAGTTTAAATCCAATTTGCACAGTTAGTCAATATGTAAATTTAATAAAAACCTTTGAGTAATTACAGTACGTCCTTTAAAATAACCATAGACCTTATTCTAAATGACTTATTATTGATAGTCGATATTTGTTGACAAGTTACTGGAAATAAATAATGAAGTCCTGAAAAATGTGGTCTAGCACCTACCTGGTTGTAATACATGCTGTATTAACTATTGAATATTCCAAGGATTTACTGCTGCCTTCCTTGTGATTAATAAGCCTCAACTTAGCATCACAATAAATCCACAGTTATGGTTTTATAGTTTTTCCATATTTATAGAAAGGATAGATCTCTCTCTCTCTGTCTCTCTCTCTGTCTCTGTCTCTCTCTCTCTCTCTGTGTGTGTGTGTGTGTAAGGAATGGAGGATAGAAATTGCTTAATTATACAGCACTGGCTGTTTCTACTACCAAAGGTAACTGGTTACTTTTGTCCTTCATGCCTGCCAAGTTAAAGGAAAGGCATCACATTTTCTGCTCTGACCAGGTCTAGTATAATCATGTTGTTGTTGACCAAAATAGATCTGCACAAAGGCCTGTAAGGCTCATATTTATAATCAAATAACTAAATTATGTGTTAATAAATAACATGACTGGCCATTTTTATAGCATTTTTCTACTTTATTTCTTCCATGATTATGATTTTTTTCCCCTTACGTTTTTGTCATTCCCCACTCTTTCCACTTTCCGTATCATACAATTGGTGAAAAAATGATTTTATTTTTTATTTTGTTTCTATTTTGCACTTATATTATTTTAAAATTCAAAGTGTCTGTCGGTCTGTCTTCTAATGGGCAAATGAACAAGATATTCAGGGAGAAGCTCAATTCTACCACCATTTTGAAGCCTATGTTTTTGTTTGTTTGTTTGAGAGATTAAAAGTAGTGATTTTGAAATCTGTAGTTTTCTTTCCAGGCTGTCTAATACTACTTCCAGGGAGATGCTTAGAAGTACAAAACCTCTTACATCAGATTTAACACTGAACTGCCACTAGAGAAATCCAAATGCTGGTATAAAATGGATATCTCTGTGAAGTATACCTTTACAAACATTTTAAATTTATTTGACTGCAGCATACAAATTTTATTTTAATGCTTTTGGACAGTGAAAAAAATAATTTAGTGTTAATCAAATTACCAAGCCATATTTATTTATTTTTATTTATTTATTTATTTGATTTGCCAATTGTTTACAAGATAATAAGTATAAGTGTATACATAGTTGTGAATACATGAAATGGGTACATATAAGAAAAATAAAAGAATAAGAGAAACAATAGGACAGGGACGGTAGGCACGTTGGTGCGCTTATGCACGCCCCCTACAGACCTCTTAGGAAAGGGGTGAGGTCAATAGTAGACAGTCTAAGGTTAAAGTTTTTGGGGTTTGGGGAAGAAACTACAGAGTATTCCAGACATTGACCACTCTATTGCTGAAGTCGTATTTCCTGCAATCAAGTTTGGTGCGGTTTACTTTGAGTTTGTATCTATTGTGTGCTCTTGTGTTGTTATGGGTGAAGCTGAAGTATTCACTGACAGGTAGGACATTGCAATGTATGATTTTATATACCATGCTTAAGTCAGACCGAAGACGGCGTAATTCAAGGTTTTCTAGTTCTAGAATTTCAAGTCTGGTGGCATAAGGTATTCTACAACGAGTAGAGGAGTGGAGAACTCTTCTTGTGAAATATTTCTGGACTTTCTCAATTGTGCTAATATCAGATACGTAATGTGGGTTCCAGACTGATGAACTGTATTCGAGTATTGGTCTAGCAAATGTTTTGTATGCTCTGGTTAGTAGTGTGATATTACCAGAGAAAAAGCTATGTAGGATTAGGTTAACAACTCTTAATGCCTTTTTGGCTATGTAGTTGCAGTGGGCTCTAGCACTTAGATCATTAGAGGTGAGTATTCCAAGGTCCTTTACAGAGCTTGGGTCATCAACAAGTTCTTGACTATTCAGCTTGTATTTTATTGTCATAAAGAATTCTACAGATGTTAACCAAAAGTTTGATTTCCATCTGAAATCCAGCAGATAACTAGGGCAGCTCATACAGCAGTGTGGTCACAATAGATATAGGTGGTCCTTAACTTACAAACACAATTGAATCCTAAATTTCCATTGTTAAGCAAGATGATTCTTAAGTGAGGTTTGTGCCCATTTTATGCCACGGTTGTTAAGTGAATCACTGCAGCTGTTAGTAACCTAGTTGTTAAGTGAATGTGGCTTCCCCATTGACTTTGCTTGTCAAAAGGTTACAAAAGAGGACCACATGACACTGGAACATTGCAACCATTATAAATATGAACTAGCTGCCAATTGTCCTATTCAGCAATATATATTATAATTGTTGAAAATAAGACGGATAACATGCTATACAGGTAGTCCTCGATTTAGGACTGAAGTGGAGCCTGTCTATAATGGATGTAAGTAATGAGAGTTGTAAATTATGTGGCTGGCCCAATTTTATGACTTTTTCCCCCAGCAGTCATTAAGTACACACCATGGTTATTAAGTGAACACATGGATCCCTGTGGACTGGTTTTGCCTAAAATTGGAAGTAAGTGCCAATTTTCAGCATTGTAAATTCTGATCATGATCATGGAATGCAGCAAATGGCCATAAATGCTGGTTAGTTGCCAAGTATCTGACATAAGGGGCATGCATAAGTGCACAATCACGCCTACCATCCCTGTCCTATTGTCCCCATTTATTCGTACCTATTTTTTGTATTCATACTCATGTTTATTCTTATACCAATTCTCTTGTAAGTGATTGACAAATCAAATAAATAAATAAATGCAGTTACATGAGTGTGGAGGGGGCTGCTGTTAGAACTTTGAATCTGGGTTAAAGTAACACACACACACCCAGGTCGGTCTGTCATAACTTCAAATAGTCACTAAGTGATTGGTAAAAAGTCAAGTACTGACTGTATAGGCACATATCTAATAAGAACTGCTAGGTAGGCAAAACAAACTCAAGAAAATAATAGTATAAGGTATAGTATCCAGCTAACTGAATTACAATAGTGTGGAAGCCTTCCTAACGTAATAGTTCAAGAAATAAGACTTTTGCCAGATCTAGGATAACATATAACAAGGATAGCCATAATTATTCTCTAAAAGTTTATATGTTGGAACTTCTGAAAGACCAGGTTAGGGACTGATTAGCATGGAGGAAATCTATGCTGTAGTTATGAATGTACAACAACTTGGTGGTCATAATCACAGAGGTTTACAATACAATATGGCAGCAAGATATAAGAATTTGAGACCCCCAAGAACATCTACTTATATCTCTACCACTGATAAACAACAGAATTGTTAAAGGAAAATACAAGGAATATATAGGATTCAGAGTTGTACATGTACACCACATTTTTTCTACCTCCACATTGTAGAACAACACAGGAAACAAAATACATTATCTGAAATTTCACCCAATTTGCTCGAAATTCAGACACATACATGTGTATTAAATATTGCACGAGATGCTTAACATTTTTGAAATACTTCATATTTTATATACATCAATCTTAAATCTAAAAATTTCAGAGTTCAAGGCAATAATATTCTAAACTGCCCAGTTAAAAACAACCATCTTAGCATCAATCCTTGTGCCTGATTGTTAACTGATCAACAGTTTTTCTGCCTTACAATCAGGCACAAGGATTAATTTTAAGATTGTTGTTTTTAACTGGGTGGTTTAGAATATTATTTTATTTACATTTCTTTATTATCATCCAGGTTAATATTGATTATAGGAATGGTTATGGAAATCAACTCTTCTTTGCTTTAGATTAGCTAGAATAGAGGTAGATAATGGTAACACACTAATTCAATGTCTACATACATTTTCCCCCCTAATAATTTGATGCAAATGAAAAGTAAAGAGAAATATATAACATCTATGCTAGAAGATCTATGGTAGCTCCAAATGGCTTCTGGTTGCAATTCAAGGAACTGGTTGTCATTTTTATGCTCTTCATGGCTTAGGAGCTAGGTAAATTTGGAACTGCCTGTTCTCAATGGTATTTGCTACTTTGATAATACTGCATTTCTTTCTCTCAGGAATGATTCCCACAGAGACTGCAGAACAGTCTACTCAATTGCTGCATCCTTTTTTTTGAGTAGCATTCCCTGTGAGATTCATTTGGCACTATCCTATTGGAATTTAGAAAAGTCATTAAAGTCAGCAGACCTTGGAGGGTGATACAAATATTTGATGTTTCCTGCAGTAGGAATATCTAATAAATTTATGTTTTCTGCAGATGTGGTTGTTATTAAGTGTTATTGTTATTATTTTATATTGTAATCATTGTTTTTGCTACTGTTTAAATAGTGGTCAAGCATGATAAGTATTAGGCTACTCAGAATCAGAAAACATTAGAGTTATATGTAATTAAATATACTGTATTAGCAAATTAAATAATCAAGCTTTAATGAAAATATGTTTGTTAAATTGTGCTTGGCTACTTTTTTTAATCAAGCACAGGAAAATACATGCACACAGATCAGATATGATAAAAAAGCAGAGGCAGCTTTCCTCTCCCATCCTAGTACAGGAAAGAGTCAAACAATCATGTATCATCATGGCTTTTACATTGTTCAACTTATACATCAATACTATAATTCAGGGTCTCAAGAAAAATAGCATTACCTGCCAACTTTGATGAATAGGTTGAGAAAAATCTTATTATATCTGAATGATGCAGTAATTCTATCAATTTCATCCTATAGGGATGAAAAGAGTTCATGTTTCCTGGCCTTCTACTTTAAGCAAGGACTGCCAGATGGAAAATGAATTGTATTAAGACTTAATAGGTGAAACATTAAAAAAAAACATACTTTTTCAGGCATACAAATTAATAAGATTCACAAAAGCAGTCAAAAGAACATAATTCTTCATTTCATTATAACTGGAGGAAAGCAATGGTTTGAGTCCAAAACTATTAAAAATTATCAAATGTATTTATACACACTGTAAAGAAAATATACATGTATAAAGGCTATATTCCTATAATCAATATTTTAAAATTTCTAGGACATGCAGAATAAAAAGTAAGAATTTGATTGATTATGTGCCAAAATACATTTTTGCCTCATAGCTAGATTTTTTTCCATTAGTGGTCTATCCCTAACCTGTTCCTTAAAAGAAATACAATAAATATGCACAATATTATATTTATAATCAGAATGAAAATAATGTTAATCAGACATAAAATCCTAAATCTAATTTCTATCTTGTTATACTATACTAGTAAAACAGATTTACCACTATTCCGAAGATATTTTCTACTTTACCAATACATTTGATTTTTTGAATAAATAGGTTTTCAAACCCTTAAATGCACTCAAATATGTATGGTACATAAGGGGGAATATAATTCCATGAGAGGCCTAGATTACATGCAAATAGATGGAACAACATGTGAAAAGGGACATAAAGAAATCCCTGATTATGCTAGATAAACAATATAATACATGTGCCAGAATAGGTAGTAGGAACAGCCAGCAGCAAGGTCTTAAACTGAAGAAGAAGAGCTTGAATTGGACTCTGACTGTAATAAGAGTCAGCATAAAGCCTTGTGATGGGAAGAATATGAAAAAAATGAGGGAAGTCTGAAAGAAGGCACACCTTTTAAGTCTAATACAATATTAGTGGTCAGAGTATAAAGGAAGACTGACTATTGCAATAGTCCAAACTATCAGGACCTGAATTAATAAATTTACACTGTCAGCAAACTAGAACAAATTTGTTTGATATCCTGTAAGTGAAAATATCATTTTCTCAAAGTTGCCACTGTAAGTGGCCAAAGAGAAAACATACCATTCAGAAACCCAAAGTTTTTGAAACCAGAGGAACCAGATTCTTTAAAGAGAAAGGGACATATTCATAAAAGAAAAGAATGGTATTACCTCAGACTTCAGCAAGGCATTCAACAAAGTAGACCACAACCTACTTCTTGGTAAATTAGAAAAATGTGGGATAAATAGCATCACCCCCAGATGGATCTGTAACTGGCTGAGAAACTTTACTCCATGAGTAGTCCTTAATGGTACTGCATCTACATGGAGACCCTAGCAGTAGGGTCTCATAATATTCTTTCTTAGGCTCTTCAATATCTTCATAAATGACTTAGATAAGGGAATCAAAGAGGAACTCATCAAATTTGCAAATGACACTAAGCTGGCTTGAATAACCAACACACAGAATAAAAGCCTGGGATCAACAATGGGCCTTATACAACAACACAACATTTAATGTACAGAAAAGCAAGATTTTATTTCTAGGCAGGAAAAACCAAAGGAATAAGTGCAGATTAGATGAAACTTGGCTCAAAAATAGTAACTTTGAGAGGGACCTTAAACATGACCCAGCAGTGTGAGGAAGTAGCAAAAAAAAAAAAAAAGCTAATACAATCCTTGGTTGTATAAACAGAGGGATGATATCAAAATCAAGTGAAATATTAGTACTGCTTTATAAATTAGTGAGATCACACCTGTAATACTGCATCCAATTTTGGTCACATTATAATAAAGATGTTGAGACTGGAGAAAGTGCAAAGAAGAGAAATTGAGATCATTAAAGGCCTGGAAACAAAAACATATGGAACGGTTGCAGGAATTGGGTATGGCCAGTCTAGAGAAAAGAAGGATATGGGTGACATATCAGTATTCCAGTATTTGAGGGACTGCCACAAAGAAGAGGGAGTCAATTTATTTTACAAAGCACCAGAAGGCAAGACAAGAAACAATGAATGGAAACTACTCAAGAAGAGAAGCAACCTGGAATTAAGGAGAAACTTCCTAACAGTGAGAACAATTAACCAGTGGAACAGCTTGCCTTCAGAAGTTGTGGGCGTTTCATCACTGGAAGTTTTTAAGAAAAGACTGGACAGCCAACTGTCTGAAATCACAGGGTTTCCTGCTTGAGCAGGGAGTTGAACTAGAAGACCCCCAAAGTCCCTTCCAGTTTGATTGATTTACCTCTAGGGTTCTAAAGAAGTTGAGATAGGCAGTCATTCTTATGCACTGTACTGTATATAAAGAGATCCAGAGAAATATCATACTTTTAATTCTAGGCCAAGAGTAAAGATGATAGTGAGGCAGCATTTTATATAAATAAGTCAGTAGATATTTCACTGTTGCAATTATCCATTTTTATAGAGAGCTGTACTTAGGTTAGTTAAGTGAGATAAAATATGAGTAGTACTTAAATGAGAAACTACAAAATTTCAGCTTGGGGGTGGATGGTAAAAAAAACATCACAAAGAAGGCAATATCAAGCCACTTTTATACTGATACCAAGAAAAAGGGTGTGTCTTTAGAATTTGCCTAGGATTTGTCTGGGATTTGTCTAGGATAGTACAAGGACTCCTGCCTTGGCAAGGGGTCAGACTAGAAGACTCTTATGATTCTACAAAGTACAATGGACAACTTGAACTTCACCTTTTCATTTCCTCCCCCTTCCTTTCTTTTCTCTTTCCCATCTCACAATGTCCCTCCTATCCTTTCTTTTTCTTTTAATTCAGTCTTCACTCCTAATTCCTGACTCTTGACAAATGCAATTTTCTTGGCAATATTTTCAGAAGTGGTCTGCCATTGCCTTCTTCTTAAAGCTGGTTGAATGACTGGCCCAAAGACATCCAACTGGCTTTCATACCTAAGGCAGGACTAGAATTCAAGTTCATTTGTTCCTAATACAGTGCTATAAGATATGATTCTACTTTTGTGCAGTGTGTGTGTGTGTGTGTGTGTGTGTGTGTGTGTGTACCTTCCAGTCTCTGTTGTCAATTACCTGGACTAATCTTTGCAATTTTCTTGGCAAGTTTTTCAAAAGTAATTTGCCTAAGTCTGCTTCCAAGGACCGAAAAAGAGTGACTGGCCCAAAGTCACTCAGCTGACTATGTACCTAAGGTAGGATTAGAACACATGGCCTCCTAGTATTTAAGGTAAAGATAAAGGTTCCCCTCGCATTTACGTGCTAGTCGTTTCTGGCTCTAGGGGGCTGTGCTCATCTCCATTACAAAGCTGAAGAGCCAGTGCTGTCCGAAGATGTCTCCATAGTCATGTGGCTGGCATGACTTAATGCCAAAGGTGCACAAAACACTATTACCTTCCCACCAAAGTGGTCCCTATTTTTCTACTTGTGTTTTTACATGGTTTTGAACTGCTAGGTTGGCAGAAGCTGGGACAAGTAACAGGAACTCGCTCTGTTATGCGGTGCTAGAGATTCAAACCGTGGAACTGCTGACCTTTCTGATTGACAAGCTCAGAGTCTTAGCAACTGAGCCACCATGTCCTTTCCTAGTATTTAGTCTGTACTATATCAAATTGTATTTCATTTCTTTTAAAACCAAACTACCGTATTTGCCGGCGTATAAGACGACTGGGCGTATAAGACGAGCCCCCAACATTTCCACTCAAAATATAGAGTTTGTTATATACTCGCCGTATAAGATGACCCCCCACTTGGAGGCATGTTTTTCAGGGCAAAAAGTCATACGCCGGCAATACGGTAAGTTGTAACACTTGGGGTATTCTGGATATAATTCTTGATTGACACCCCCAACCCCTTTCCCCCAAACTTACAAAGCCACCAAAATGCTTTAGAGAGGCAGCTTCGCCTTTCTCAGACTGGCACTCAATTCCTCTCCCTTTCTTTGTGACACCGTTGAGCGATCTGCTTTTTCAGGGAAAATAAATAAATAAAAATAAAACTGGACGAAAAACAGTCGAGTTGTTTCTTAATATCTTTCCACCTCCCCAACCAATTTGTCTCCAAGGGTGCACCACACTGATTGCGACATTAATTATTTCAGAGAGAGAGGTGGGGGGAGAAATCTTTGCTTCCTACTGTGGCTTTTTCCTGCGCATCGTTTTTCCCTTGGCTTTTTACTTCTTACAGGGAGGGATAATGAAATACCCACGCTGGGAGAAAGCGGAAAGGATGTCTATTTTCCTGCTCACTAACTTTCCAGAAAGCGTCGAGTTCCTACCCCGAGACTTGCCAAAAGTCCAGTTCATTCATTTGCTACCTTTCTCCAATGAGATCCAGATCTGTTTCCACAACGCGCTTAGGATCTTATCTTATTATCTTATTATTATCTTATTAGCCTTGCTCGGTCCGTCCAAGAGAGAAGAAGGCAGACGGTTTTGCACTCAGGGAGAAAGGAAAAGAGCCTCTCGCTCACGCTGCACACTGCCCCCTCCACCCCAGCAACGCTTAGGAAAAGAGTTACACAAGCATCCTTTCCAGAAGTGAATCGGGGGGGAGGATTCGAGCAAAGGCTGAAACCGGGAAGAGAAAACTTCCCAAAGAAAATCGCACGAGCAGCATCCCATTCCTGGGAGAAAAACAAAAACAAAAACACGAACTCTTCCCGAAGCACAAAAGCAAGGATGGCGCTTTCTCAGCTTTGAGCTGCGTGCTGCTCTTCCACCCCCTCCACTCGTCCCCACGTGCGGCGAAGTTTCTGCCACTGGGGGGGTGGAGGGGATGGGGGAGGTGAGGATGGGGGCAAAGCCTGGAGCCTGCCTGTCCGCCGCACGAGCGGAGTGGGTGGGTGGGGGAGGAGGAGGAAGAGAGACTCCGGCTGGGCTTGAAGGGGCTTCGCAAGTTGCGGAGCTCCGCCCCGTCGCTCTTGCACCGAGTGACAACAACGTATTTGCCGGCGTATAAGACGACCTTTGTTATATACTCGCCGTATAAGACGACCCCCACTTGGAGGCATGTTTTCAGGGCAAAAAAGTCGTCTTATACGCCGGCAAATACGGTAAACTAAATAAGCATAGTTCATGACTCTGCAACTTGATCCAGTTCTGCAGTTTTCCTGCAAGTTTTGGATTTAATGGCAATATCTGGAATTTAGTTCTGACTTTAGCATGAAAACAATACTGATAAATATTATTTAAATAAAATATAGTTATCACATCTATGAAGGGGTTAAAGGAAAAGAAATAAATAACTAAAAGTTTTATTTAGTGATAT